>NC_056737.1:660469470-660571970 GCF_019279795.1 Protopterus annectens | reverse complement strand
CTCTAGATGTATGTCTTTGTATTTATCTTTAGTCTTTATCATCCAGATATCATCTTCATATTTTCTTAACTATGTTTCAGATGTTAAGTGCTTATTTGTTTATTCTTTATTTTATTTCATTTTGCATTTGTTGTTCAGTATAATTTATTTTACTGTGCAGTAGAATACATATGAACCATTAAAGAATGAAGTATATTTGTTTCAAATGAATAGACATACAGTCACTCATTGATATATTAAGTTTCCATATACTACTGATCAGTTGGGTAACAGGTAAAACAATCAGTAAAAACTGAAGGAAAAGAGTAGTAATACAACAAACATGTAGATATGTTATTGTTTAGTACACCTGTAATGAAGTTCACCACAGTAGTGTAAAAGTTAATATGTAACACACAAGTCATATTAAACTAAATATGCATTGAAATGAATTTTAACATCTTTAGTATGTCAAACATGTTTGACACACACACACACACACTATATATATATATATATATATATATATATATATATATATAAAGTATATATATATATATATATATATATATATATATATATATATATATATATATATACATATTTACAGTAATACAGTAAGCATAACTGCCATGAAGTCTGCAATAATCAACTTTTGAGGTGTCTGAACAAAATAATGTACCTATCGGTGATATGGCTGCCTGATATATATAAGCAAGTTTCACTAAAAGAATCGCATGTTGTCTCTTTTTTTCCAAAGGGACAAGAGCTTTTTTCTGAATAATAAGATTATTGAGAGTTGTTAGCTCTTTAGACACTGGATTCCATGAGACAGGGTATTTTTACTGAAGGCCCTTTCTATGCAAGATATGGTAAAGTTATTATTTTGCCAATTATGTGGTGCCATGACTTCTTAAGTCATACTTTGTATTATGAACCATGAAGATTTAATAAAGAGGAGGGTAGATTTGTTCACTCAGTAATATAAAGGCTGATATTTTGAGTAAAAATTAGCTTTGGATGTGACAGGTAACTACTTGTTTTTTAAACAGTAATCTGTAATAGCCCCAATAAATGAATAAACCTGCTAACAGTGGTTTATAATAAAAAAGTATTGGTTGGAGAGAGATGGACAATAATACGAAATCCATACTCTAGTCCAGGCAGTTGGACTTTTTTTTTAATTAGCCTTCCTCACTTCATTTGTGAGACTATATGCTATTTTATTGTAGATTTGTAGCTGAGTCAACAAATTATTTAATGGAACTCAATGTGTAGATTGGAAAGATTTTAATGTAATTCTATGCCAATGTATTTTGGATGTTGCTGTTGGTATGGAGTTGTAGCTATTGTTCTTCATAAGAAATGATGGTAATATATTTGTTTTATTTTTTTTATTTGATTGTATGAAATGAAATTAGATTTCTGTACATTAATAGCCAGCTTGATTTTCACAAGCCAGATCTGAGTAATAGTAATTTCCATTATTCATTATTTAATATTATATATTAGTTTTATTTCTTCTAATAACATCATCAGCAGCATATGAAGTAAGTGTCAGATTACAAGGAAGGCTATTAATTAAAAGTGAGAAAAGCACTGGCCAAGCACATATCCTTATGGCATACCTTCTGTAATAGTGCCAGCATCTCTGGATAAGCTAACACGTAATGCCATGAAGGTTCTGTTCAACAGATAGCTTCTAAACCAGGAAAGTACAACTATTGAAAGTCAAGAGTTAGCAATTTTTTTTTTTTTTTTTTTGGTGGTAGAATTGGATATCTATTGTTTCAAATGCATGGCTGGGGTGCAAAAAATATTGTACCTGCGCACATGCTTTTGTCCATATTTGTTATGATTTCATTGATAAGGTATAGAGGATAGTAATTGTACTATATATAGGTCTAAAACCATACTGTTAGTATGCTTTATGTTTGTATATGTTCACTAATCTTTACAATTGTTTTAGGACCCTGGCAAGTTAGCAAATTTAACTATTGATCTGTAACCTGTAGTATATGAGGGTGTATGAACTATAGGAAGAATAGGACATTTTTAATGGTAAGGGATAAATTAAAAACTATTTAATGGCTTGCCAAGTATTGAGCTTCCTGTTTGCAAGAACTTGGGGAATAATTTAATGTATAAAAGGGCTACAGCTGAGGTATATAATCTCAGTACTCATTTACTCTTGATGGTTTTGAAATAGACAGGAGGAACCTATAAGTAAATATGGGATTGTGCTGTAAGGATAGCTGTTACATTCTGAAACAATAATGTTGAAGGCATAGGTGGAGTGGAGGCAGCATTTTAATGTCATGCCACATGTTTATCTCTCCAATTCAAAGTGGAAATAACCTCATTTGTAGCAAGCAGCTGGTACAGATTATGCTGCACACAGAACATTAAAGTGCTTCTGTTCAGACTACAAATTTCTGAGTGTTGGTAGTGCACTGAAGACCCAATCAAGCCCACTGACCACTCACATCTAGGGTGTATGCCTCCTTTGCCCCACTCTAGCTGTTCTAGTCACAAAGATCATATGCAAATTATATAAAATGGAATAATGTGGCCACATTCCATTTCTGCCTATAACCATCATGCCAGCCATGACATTTATGGACTCCCTAGCCTCCATTTTGGAAAGGGTCATTTATATGTGATGTAATCACTCATTAGAAGGGTCAGACATCTTCTTTCAAGACTCTTCAAATACATGTAGGATAAAAAGTGCATGTGTTTTGTGTTTTTTTCTTTTTAATGATAAAGGTATGCGATATTTAGTTTACTATGTTCTGACATCACGGTATTTGAATACAAAATGCAGATAGTGCTGATCAATGCACCACAATAACAGGCAATACCACTGTGAAATTTGTCAGTTAAATCTTTCTTATGTTTCATATAAAGAATAGATGAGAGCTGAGCTCTGTGTATTTTGCTTATAATATGATTTATAAGATTTTCATTTCAGATATAATGAGATCCTGAGTGTTAGAGGAGCTGGGAAAAAAAACTTCCTGCCCATCTAGCATGTCAGAACATCACCCTGAATGCTCTCTCTGCATCCCATTCATGTTGTACAAATGGTAGAAACAGAATCCACTTTATTCCATGCATTTTAATATCAATTATTGAGATTTTTCACATGCAAATTTTTCAATTAGTAAAGAGACCTATTGTTCTGTGAATACCCAGTAAAACTAATTATCTAATTATTTACTTCACATTTTGTTAAATGAAGTATTAATAACACTTTTCTTCTTGTTGAGAGTTTATTCTTCTTCTTGTGTCCTTCTACAAAAAAAAAAAAAAAAAAAAAGAAATGTTTGACATCCCAGTTTGCTCACTCAATTGGGGGGCAAGGGACTCATGAAGGTACCACAGCATGTATACCTCTTTGTACACATTGTAGTATCCTTTTGATATTTAGCAACCACTCTCTAATACATTACTGCATGGTACTGTAGCATGAAGGCATGCAGTGCTGTGTAGGACTAGCCCGTGGCCATGCTGAATGATAATGAGGCATCTGGGGTAAGAGGCATATGCTAGTAAGCCGTGTACTGTCTCCACAGAACAGACTCTTGAAGGCATCTACATGCCAAGTGATTCAGGAAATCACATGGATGTATAGATCAACATGGTCATTCCCACCATGTTGTGGTATTGAACACCATGTTCAACTACCTACTATGACTGTGGTCTGGGAATTGGGGGTGGGAGGAGCCATTAGACATCAGTGATAATGTGTCCTTGAATAACCAACATGACGCCAGGACCAGTATGGGGATTTGGCAGGTTGGGGTAAATCATTAACTACCAGGGTTACATGTAACTTAACTGCCTTCATGGCACCATCGATAGTACTGGGATCAGGCACTGTGGGAAACAATAATCACAGGGGATACTTTGAACTAAAGTGCCATAAAAGCATGCACATCACTGTGTGGATTAGTGGGGGTGGGAAGAATCAATACTTACCAAGGACACTTGAACTAAAGTGCCATAATGGCACAGGCATCATTACAGGGACTGCAAGGGGTGTAGGGATTCAGTAGACACTAGGGACACTTTGAAATAAATCGGAAGAAATTTTGTTATAAAATAAAACAAAAGCATTAATATTATGTTTTAAGTTGTTGAGCTGGATTTGTTGGAATCTCTGTGGCCTTGTGTATGTTTTTTTTAACATTTTGAACTAAAGTGCCATAACAGCACAGTATCACTATGGGGATTTGATGTTGGGGGAGAAGTACTAGCTACCAGGAATACATGTAAATGAAATGCACTGATATCATTTCAGGAATTGGGATGGAGGGATTGCTAGACACAAACAATTTTACAAAAGTGCCATAATGGCACATAAACTATTATGGTGATTGAGATGGGTGGGTACACACTAGCCACCAGGGTGTCTACAAGTGTGCCATAAAGGTACTGGAACTATTATAGTGAAAATGAGTAGGAGAACCATGGGAGGATAACTCAGGGGGAAAGGTATGTGGTCTCTGGCATATGTGTGTGTGTGGTTTGTCTACTGCATGCTCGATATGACCCATACCAAAACTGGTAACACTGGCATAACAACATCCATGGTCATAACTCTGGAAACACAAAACAGAGTAAAACATCAAATCCCAAATATCCTTACCATTCAATACCCAGGAACAAACACTAACAGGGGTCATGGCGGGGGCCAAGTCCAGAAGTTTAGACTACTAAATTTTTGGCATTATTAGCATCAATGTTGTTATGCTGACATTACCAATTTTGGTATAGGTCATGTCATGCATGTGATAGATAACCATGTGTGTATGTGTGTGTGTGTGTGTGTGTGTGTGTGTGTGTGTGTGTGTGTGTGTGTGTGTGTGTGTGTGTGTGTGTGTGTGTGCCTTTGTGTACATTTGTGTTTGAATGTACACTTCTGTGTGTATTACTACCACAATATACAGATCAGTGAGGATCTTCACATCACGATAGTAACTGCAATTCAGAAAAGTGTAAATTACATGATAATAATGTCTTGCTTCACCATAGTTAACATGTAGATTAGCTCATCATGGGAGCAGGATCTTTTCAGACTGAGCTGTGTACCTTGCGCTAGGCACTTTTATGAAACCCTGGGTGTTTCTTTCTAATCCTACAATCTTTCTTTGAACTGTTTTATTCACAATACTTAAAAGCAGTTTTATACTTTTGGTTTATCCAGTGGTTTTCTTTTTTTACTGCAAAACTTTTAATAAGTCATATTTTTTGTGACTTAAGTAGCTCTGCACCACTGACCAGTTTTCAGCCTTCTCTTATAATTTTTTTCTCTTTTTCCTATAATGCCTGTGGACATTTTTAACTTAAAGTTATCAGATAGCCTATATGTGTGGCATACAGATGATGTACCCATCATACTACGCAGATGATACCCATCATACTGAACAGGCGATATACACATCTTAGTGCACAGATAATATACCAGTCATACTGCACAGATGATATATACATCTTACTGCACAGATGCTACCTATCATACTGCACAGATGATATTAACATCTTACTGCACAGATGATATACCCATCATACTGCACAGATGATATACCAATCATACTGCACAGATGACATACCCATCATACTACAGAGATGATATACACATCTTACTGCACAGATGATATACCAATCATACTACACAGATGATACCCATCATACTGCACAGATGATATACCCATCATACTGCACAGATGATGCCTATTATACTGCACAGATGATATACACATGTTACTAAACAGATGATATACCCATCATACTGCAGAGATGATATACACATTTTACTGCACAGATGATATACACATCTTAGTGTACAGATGATATAACAATCATACTGCACAGATGATACCCATCAAACTGCACAGATTATATGCCCACTATACTGCACAGATGATAGCCATCATACTGCACAGATGATATATACATCTTACTGCACAGATGATATACCAATCATACTTCACAGATGATATACACATCTTAGTGCACAGATGGCATACCAATTATACTGCACAGATGATACCCATCAGACTGCACAGATGATACCCATCCTACTGAACAGATGATATACCAGTCATACTGCACAGATGATATACCAATTATACTGCACAGATAATACCCATCATACTGCTCAGATGATATACCCATCATACTGCACAGATAATACCCATCATACTTCACAGATGATACCCATCATACTGCACAGATGATATAGACATTTTACTGTACATATGATATACCAATCATACTGCACAGATGATACCCTTTATACTGCACAGATTATATACCCATCATACTGCACAGATAATACCCATCATACTGTACAGATGATACCCATTATACTGCACAGATGATATACACATCTTACTGCATAGATAATATACCAATCATAATGCAAAGATGATATATACATCTTACTGCACAGATGGTACCTATCATACTGCACAGATGATATACACATCTTACTGCACAGATGATATACACATCTTAGTGCACAGATGATATATCAATCATACTGCACAGATGATACCTATCATACTGCACAGATGATATACCCATCATACTGCAGAGATGATAGCCATCATACTGCACATACGATATACACATCCTACTGCACAGATGATATACCAATCATACTGCACAGATGATATACCCATCATACTGCACAGATTATGCCCATCATACTGCACAGATGATATACCCATCATACTGCACAGATGATGCCCATCATACTGCACAGATACTATACCATCATACTGCACAGATGATATACACATCCTAGTGCACAGATAATATATCACTCATACTGCACAGATAATACCCATCATACTTCACAGATGATACTCATCATACTGCACAGATGATATAGACATTTTACTGCACAGATGATATACCAATCATACTGCACAGATGATACCCATCATACTGCACAGATGATATACCAATCATACTACACAGATAATACCCATCATACTGTACAGATGATACCCATCAGACTGCACAGATGATATACACATCTTACTGCACAGATGATATACTAATCATACTGCACAGATGATATATACATCTTACTGCACAGATGATATACACACATCTTAGTGCAAAGATGATATATCAATCATACTGCACAGATGATACCCATCATACTGCACAGATGATATGCCCATCATACTGCACAGGTGATAGCCATCATACTGCACAGACGATATACACATCTTCCTGCACAGATGATATACCAATCATACTGCACAGATGATATACCATCATACTGCACAGATTATACCCATCATACTGCACAGATGATATACTCATCATACTGCACAGATGATATACCATCCTACTGCACAGATGATGCCCATCATACTGCACAGATGATATACCATCATACTGCACAGATTATATACACATCTTACTGCACAGATGATATACCAATCATGCTGCACAGATGATATACACATCTTATTGCACAGATGACATACCAATTATACTGCACAGATGATAACCATCATACTGCACAGGTGATACCCATCCTACTGCACAGATGATATACCCATCATACTGCACAGATGATATACCCACCATACTGCACATATAATACCCATCATACTACACAGATGATATACACATCTTACTGCACTGGTGATATAACAATCATACTGCACAGATGATATACACATCTTACGGCACATATGCTATACCAATCCTACTGCACAGATGATATACCCATCATACTGCACAGATGATACCCATCATACTGCACAGATGATATACCCATCTTACTGCACATATGATATACCCATCATCCTGCACATATGATATACTCATCATACTGCACAGATGATATACCAGTCATACTGCTTTTTATGTCTGGTCTCTTATGTTATCTTTTATCAATTGCCTCTCATTCACTGAACTGTATTGTCAAAAAATGAGACTGTTTACGCAATACCAGCTAATGTTTGTTCAACTTATGCCTCCTGTCTGGTTGAACGATAACAGCATCTTCATGCCACTGCTTATCTTCTAGCAGCAGAAGTGTCTTATTGGAGCCTACAGGGATAAACAGTTTTTCTTGGAGAATATTACATGAATATGTTCATCTTTTTGATTATTGCGGTACTATAGATTTCTGGGGCTGATGACGTCAAAGCTAGCTCCATCCTTTGAAGGGAAGTGATATCAACTGCTTCAATAGATTTCTATTCTCATGTTCAAATCATTAATATCTTTATCTTTAAAACTGTTTCCGATATTTTACATGTAAGTTCTTTTTAATCTCAGTATTGCCTCACTTAACATGGGAAGCATCTACCAATCTAATGGATGCATAGATCAGTCATAGAAATGAAATGTGCTGCCTATTTTGGATTGCTAATGTAAGCCTAGGTATTCTCACTCATGTTCATTAATGAAAAAATCTGGTCATCCAAGAATTAGATACTTGGGCCTGAGATCTCTGTACTGATGCCAGTGCCATTAAATAATTTAGTTACAAGCCAGTGGCTTACACCTGATACCTCTAATTTCTGAAAATACTTAACATCATGAATATGAACTGAACATAATGTAAATCTAAGTATGATGATGCATTAACCTATACATTTGTGATGCCTAAATTCTATCTTCTTCCACTCTCATTCTTCTAAATGTGATGCATCATGCACTTTTTCTTTTGGTTGATATGTTCAAATTTATGGCCTGTTGCTACTGCTGGCAAAGTACTCTGTTTCCCTTCAAACTCTAATTTAATTGGTTACTACCAGTATTAGACATTCCCCCGGATTCACAAATCCTCCGTGTAAGACTTAATAAGTCTTACTCGAAGGCTGCAGTTGAACGGTATGACGTCAGCGTGCCATGAATATGCATTAGGGCACGCTGACTCAACCGTAAGTCCTACACGGACCTTATAAGAAATCAGGGTGCATGTCCTACTGCTGAGCAGTCCAAATGTCCACGCCCCTGCAAGTGTTTAAAAATAAAGTAAATAAACAAGAGCGAGTCCACTCAAATGTCCCTGCACCCAACACCTCACTGCCTGATAATGCAACCCCCCATCACACATCTAAAATGCATAACCATAAAAATTTTTTTAAATACCCAAAATAGCTGCCCGTATTTGCGCATGTGTGCCCATTGCTTAGCTACAGTCAGCAATTCTCACATGGAAGAGCATAAGAAAGAATGTTTATGCAAGTCATATGACATAGAAATAGTGTAATGGTAGAGTGTTTGCACAAAGAAGAAGCATTCACGGTTCGAGTCCCACCACTCCCTTTTGTATTTATTTTTTAAATCAGTATATGGAATAATACCCAACATATATATGTTTAAACATAACTAAAAAGCAGTGAAATGGCCAATGTATCAGAGAATAAAATAAATATTTTAAAGGATCCCAATATAAAATTGCCCGCAGTTAAGCAGTGCTTCACCCAGCGCAATGTAGTTGCCCCTAGCTAACTCGCGCTTTACCCAGTGCAATGTAGTTGCCCAAAGCTAAATAGCGCTTTACCCAGCACAATCAGTTTGTGCGGACGTGCGCGCCGTGCCAACCAGCGCCCCATCGGAGAATGTGGAGCAACGTAGAGCAAAGTTGCTTACACACAGCCACGCCCCCTAACTTGTCTGGACAGCACTAAAATAAAATACAATGATAAAGTTGGAACCCAGGAAACTGTGCACCATAATCAAAGTACTGAACCATTAAGCCACGACAGCTTAGCATAAACAGCCACTGTTAACTTATATATAGTAATAAATGTTTGCTTAACCATTGCTAAGCATGTCTGCAGTCAGCCAAGAATATTCAAAAATGGCCAATCACAGAAAAGTGCAGGAAATGCGGCATATTTAAGCGGCATAGGCGGGAATACTCGCCATAACTGATTGTAGCTCCCATTTGCAGTTAGAATGTCTGGTGTTGGAGAGGGTACACGCTTTCCAGTGTAACGTTGGGGCATCGAGGAGTCAAGATATATGGTTTGGCTCCTAGTCCATCGGCATGAGACTTGACTCCTGCAGGGCCAGTTCCAAGGAACAGAGTATAAGGCAGAGGCTTGGAACCGGTTGGCTCATGAACTCACCAGTGCCACAGGGGTCCCTCGGACTGATGAGCAGGTCCGTCACCACCATGCAGACCTGAAGAGGCGGAAGCAGGACCTTCTGAACCAGTGCATCCAGGAGGCCCATCAAATGTGGGATGCCCCACTACTAAGTAGGTAACCATGGAATGCAGTATGTAAGATAAGCTAAGATAGTCTAAATAATGGATAGGTATGTCTCAATATCCCTTTATTTACTCCACAGCTGCAGGTGCACGCGCTATGAATCAGCAAGCCTATGCAAACAGGCTGCTAAGGCTGCGCCATCAGGCAGGTTAGTAAATATTCTGCATGTATTGTTACATGATATATGTGAGTGAGCATGAGAAAAGTGTTAAAGCCCAATAATACAGCAATAAAATGTCCTGATTAAATCCTCTGCATGTACTGTTATATAACAAATGTCAGTGAGCCAGAAGTTGAGTGTACTAACCCACCAATCAAGCTAAAATAACTCTGGAATACTATCCCTGCATGTATTGACATAATATATAAGTGAGCAGGCCTGAAAAAGAGTGTTCTAACCCATCAAGAAAGGTATAATATGTCCTGAATATGTCTTCCGTATGCACTGTAATAACAAGTAAAGGAGGGAGCCTGTAGAAAAGAGTTTTCAATGTAATTAATAAAGGTATAAAATTTGGAGTGTGTCTGTGTCACTTACTTTGAAATGTTGTTGTACCCTTGCAATAATAAATAGTACTGTTGTATTAGGTGCTGTCAACCCACAGTTGTGCAGTCCCATAGGAAGTGGATGAAGGAAGTGGCAGTAGCTGTGAAGCATAAAACATTAATTCCCTGAATAAATCCTCTGCATGTACTGCTACATATCATAAGTCAGATAGGTAGGAATAGAGTGTAGTAACCCATAAATAAAGCAAAAACATGTCTGGAATACTATCTCTGCATGCACTGTCATAGATAAAATGTGAGTGAGCCTGTAAAACAGTCTCGTAACCTATCAATAAAGGTATAATATTTCCTGAATATGTCTACTGTATGCAGTGTAATGTCAAATACAGGAGAGAGCCTGTAGAAAAGAGTTTTAATGTAAATAAGAAAGGAATAACACTTACAGTGTGTATGTGCCAGTTACTCAGAAATGTTGTTGAACCCTTGCAGTGAAGAAATATTACTCTGTTGTAGTAAATGCTGACAACCCCCAGTAGTGCAGTCCCATATAAAGTGGACGAAGGAAGTGCCAGTAGCTGTGAAGTATGCAACAGTCCTAAACAGTTGTGAAATGGCTGACATGTATAGGTAAATCTGGCACACAAGTTGCCTGTCAAGGTGTTCCCCAGAAACTTAAGTGTGTTACCTGAAAAGTAGGTTTGTGTAGAAAACAAGTGAAAAAGCCATGTGAACACATCCAGATGTGCACATAATAAACAAGTCAATTTAATACAAGTATGTAGCAGTAACATCTGCATCCTGGACAGTTACCATGTCAGATATAGGCCAGGTATATTATGAAGTAGCAAAACCTATAACGCAATCAAATGCATGTTGCTCAGTGTAAGAATACATGTAGGGGATATACACCTGCAGTCAATAGGAATGTAGTGTACAGTTAAAGTACTAATAAGATGTTAATGGAGGTTTCTTTTTACACCCTACTCCATGTGCATAAACAATGCAATTCCACACCTCTATGGGTATGTGTAATCTCATAACATTTGTTGGGACATATGTCCTATTGTTATTAAAATCTGCACCTACTTTGATGCATGTCCCCTGTTAAAACACCACAATCTTGGTAGCCTGTTGCCACCCATCATCCCTGCATGCTGTTGGAATGTCCACTGTCATTCAATACATGCATGTGTTATGCTTGCTGTTCAACTGTTGTAACCCTGGTGTGTTGGGTTAATAGGAATATTGCAGCATGCTGTTACAACTAACTTGGAATGCTGTTGTCTATGTTGTAATTAAAAACACCTAATCACAGAACGTATGGGAAGGCCGGTTCCAGCGGACCCACCTGTCCCACCTCAGCTGGCAGTTGCACCTGGCACCAGCAGGTCTGGTGCCCAGCCCCGGCCACCCTCCTCCGTGGGTCCTGTGCCACCTTTGGGTGGAAGTGCTGCAGGGGATGGGGCTCATCCCCCCCCCTACAAGCGTGGGTGGAGAAGGGCCTCCTGTCACCCTCCAAAGGGTCCGGGTTGTGGTGCGTAGGGAGATCCAGCGTTTAGTCGCTGATCCCCTATGCCAGCTCGAGGCGAGAGTGGCATGACTCACGGGTGAGCCTGCCCCACCTACACAGCCCCCAGCACAGTGACCTTTGGGTCTGTGAAGGTCCAGTGGTGACTGCACATGGCTGGGGATATCAGTCCCACTGTTACCATCTGTGGGATCATGGGCTTGCGATTTCCAAACATCCTTCCCTGTCAATTGTGTTTACCCACCCCATGTGTCATACTCCACCCCTGTATGCGTCTTGTTGTCTTGTCTGTTTACCTACCCAACCTACCTCCCCAAATATACCTACTTCCTTTACCTCACTTACCACTCTCCCCTGAAAAAAAAAAAAAAAGGGCAATCTTTTCCCGAAAAAAAATTACGCCCCATACATAGCTTCCCATATTACACACATGTCCATTGGACATGTACACTGATAATTCTAATTGGCAGTGCAACAAAATATGTTGTCCTCACCCCTCTGTCAGGGGTGGAAGGTTTGAAATCTCACTCCAAATTTTTAACATATGCACAGCTGTTGCTGTTAAAGAAATTGGCAGCTATGGGCCTTCCCTACACCCTTCCTGCACATCCCGAGCTTGTTTTCCTACTGTCTTTCCCTCTCTGTGCCCCCATTTTCACCACTTTCCTATCTCCCCATTTTCTTTTCTTTAAAAGAAATTAGCGTGGGGGTTAGCGGGAGTAAGCACTTTTAAGCAGTAGTAAGCGGGATTAAGCGAGTGTGTGCATGTGTGCGCTTAGCTAAGTGTCACGCAAACCCACGAAACCCACTTACTACTTCTTAAAAGTGCCTTAGTCACTCTATGGCAGGGCCCTTGTTCTGCCAAGCAGCAAAATAAAAAACCTCTGCCAGTCTCGAACCCCAGACCATTGACACAATAGATTGCATGAATTACCACTAAGCCACAGCAGATATGCAAATAACTTGCTTCTGAAATAAATATATCATGCATTACAATGAGGGAATGTAAATGGAAATTAGGAATGGTATAACACAAACCCTTTTCTGTGTGACTTTATGAGCAGTGGTTGTGTAATTGCATGACATGACTGTGTAAGGGGAACCAGCCATCCTAGCAGGGAATAATGTTACAGTAGCACCTTACAAACACCCCACAGTATCAGACCAGGATAAACACTGGCCACAGGAATACAGTGCAATAACCACATTTGTATGGCAGTTAATTGTGTAAGTGAGAAAAATGTACATACTCCCATGTATCCTGTGTTAGCATGTGGAGGGGTGCGTACATGTCTATACTGAGATGTGTGTACTAGAAGCAGCAACATGCAGGTATGAGTACAACATGCACATAACTGGTTACAACCCTAGCATCAGATAAGAGACAAATACCAACCTTCAGACTGACACAATGGTGTCCAGAGCAAACAAGAACGGGCCCCACCTTTGAAATCTGAAAGGGATACACCTACCTAACCTAGCATTTTATAGCAGTTGGCTGCAATCACAGTGAGTAATGCAATCACCACACAGCAGGCTGCATGTAATTACTGAATGGTAGGCAGCAATTGGTGCAGAGGCTGTCACATTCACAAGTGCAGATACCTAGAAAAGCAGGCTGTACCTGCAGTTCACACATGCAATTATATCATTGCAGGTGTCGTGAGACAGAGAGTGAGAGAGAGAGAGAGAGACAGAAACAGAGACTGAAGCTGAAATAGAGGGCAAAAACACAAAGCAAACCAGCCAAAAAAAAAAAAAAAAAAAACGAAGGTGAAATAGAGGGCAAATACCCAAATCAAACCAGCCAAAAAAAAAAAATACAAAACCGTATCACACAGAGCAGGTAAATAAAAAGGTAAGGTAGTAAGTGGGTTTCGTGGGTTTGCGTGACACTTAGCTAAGCGCACACATGCACACACTCGCTTAATCCCGCTTACTACTGCTTAAAAGTGCTTACTCCCGCTAACCCCCACGCTAATTTCTTTTAAAGAAAAGAAAATGGGGAGATAGGAAAGTGGTGAAAATGGGGGCACAGAGAGGGAAAGACAGTAGGAAAACAAGCTCGGGATGTGCAGGAAGGGTGTAGGGAAGGCCCATAGCTGCCAATTTCTTTAACAGCAACAGCTGTGCATATGTTAAAAATTTGGAGTGAGATTTCAAACCTTCCACCCCTGACAGAGGGGTGAGGACAACATATTTTGTTGCACTGCCAATTAGAATTATCAGTGTACATGTCCAATGGACATGTGTGTAATATGGGAAGCTATGTATGGGCGAATTTTTTCGGGAAAAGATTGCCCTTTTTTTTTTTTTTTCAGGGGAGAGTGGTAAGTGAGGTAAAGGAAGTAGGTATATTTGGGGAGGTAGGTTGGGTAGGTAAACAGACAAGACAACAAGACGCATACAGGGGTGGAGTATGACACATGGGGTGGGTAAACACAATTGACAGGGAAGGATGTTTGGAAATCGCAAGCCCATGATCCCACAGATGGTAACAGTGGGACTGATATCCCCAGCCATGTGCAGTCACCACTGGACCTTCAAATGTATGTGTTGGCATGGTGTAGATGTTCACGAAGAGTACTCCACACACTTCAAATCATCCATGTGTGGCAGCAGTATGTATCTATCTGTATCTGCACATGTGCATAGGGCAAGGGACATACTGCAACTGTTAGTGAAGGGTGGACAGCTATCTGTCAGTGAATGTTGATATGTGCATATATCCATGTAGGTTGTAGTGTGTGGCCTAGAAGACAGCATGCAGTGCGGTGGAGTGGCCTTAGGTCAACTGGTGCCCTAGGCAAAAGGGCCCCATGGCACCCACCACCACACTTCCTAGTGCCCGCATCCTTGTGTCCACATAAATAGTGGAAAAGCACCCATGCTAGAGCGGCGCCCTAGGTGGCCGCCCAGTAGGCCTATGCCTAAGGCCAGCTATGGTAGTGTTGATATATGTCATGTGGTGGTTAAATGCTGAGGACAGATTCTTCAGATCTGATGTGTTACAGACAGTGAGGGAGGCCTGCTAATGCTACAAGGGCTGAGGACACCCACATGCATTCTGCACAACACTGTGC
Source organism: Protopterus annectens (assembly GCF_019279795.1). Classification (NCBI taxonomy): domain Eukaryota; kingdom Metazoa; phylum Chordata; order Ceratodontiformes; family Protopteridae; genus Protopterus; species Protopterus annectens. Next base: position 660,556,608 of record NC_056737.1, on the reverse strand, counting down.
AATGTAATCAGATACCTGTACATCCCACAACTGTTGCATAAGTGAGATCCCCACCATGAAAGGTGGACTGTACAGGTGCCTATATGTACATCCATGTGTACAGCAATGGATGTGTACATGTATGTCTATAGATAGGCATATACATATATATATATATATATATATATATATATATATATATATATATATATATATATATAGATATACATATATATATATATATATATATATATATATATATCTATATATATATATATATATATATATATATATATATATATATATACATATAGAGTGAGAGAGAGATAGAGAGACACAGAGACAACACTGGGTCATATGTACCGCAACAGGTGTGCGGTGAACAAGGCATAGACTGTAGACAAGTGTTGATACTGCAGTGCCATTCCACCTTTCCAAAACAGTGTACCCATTAACTAACACATAGGCAGATATCTACCTAACAGTGAAGGTGTGATAAGGGAACATGGGACACAGGTGGACAGTAGCCTCCATTGTGATGAAGACAGTGCCACACTACACCTGTAATCTGTCTGTGTGGTATGTGTCATGACAACAGGTGTGTCATCTATGGAAGTATAGGGTAGGGTTTCCCTCAACTCATCACAATGACCTGTGTGGTATGTACTTCACATGACAACTACACCAGGTGAACAGGCCACAGACAGACCTCCCAAAGGGTAATATTGTCCGCAAACAGATGCCCTATGCAGACTGACTCACAAAACCACAACTACACTGTATTGCATACTGGCCACACAGAGGTGACCTCTGCTGGACATATAGAGGTATGTCCCACCCATAGCTGGGTGACACCCAACATGGCAACATATCACAACCCCTTGGGGTTACACGCTCTAGGGCCCTAAACCTTGTCAGCTCACTAAACAGTACATGCTGGAGGGATAGGCTCCCATCTCAGACATATGCCATACATCGGAATAGACCACATAGCAATAGCAAACAAAGCTCCTCCTTAGCAGTTGTTATAAATACCCCTGATGATTGTGTGGGAGATTGTTAATACACCCCAGGAAACACCTCTGTGGTTCAGGTTGGCAGGGGCAAGTGAAATCAAAGTACATGTGTGTCAAAGGCCAGGGTAGCATATGCCTAGGTTGCTGTAGTCCCTAGGGCCAATAGCATATCACCTACCTATGACAATATGCACTTACACATGTACTTAATGCAATAGCTGCTATGTGAGGTTGAATGAGTGTAACGCTGAATGTGTGCAAGGTGTGTAAATGTGTAATAGCTTAGTGTGATGTTGTATCTGACATGGTAGTGCCTAACCTAGCTGTGAGGACAGCAACTGATGTGTAATGTACTGTTAGGCAGACATAGTAGTATGGCATATGATGCGACATAGTTCTCCGTTGATGAATATGGTGTTTCATTGTAGGCTAAAGCAATACATGTATGCTTAGTGAGTGGTACTTCAGGTGAATCCATCGCCAATATGAACTGTAGTATTACCTGAAGCTGTAGCACTAAACAGCACAGTATGGTGTGCATTCACATTGCTTGGAAACACTGTCATGTGTGTTTCCTGTAGTCTGCACAGAGGACAGACTGCAGGCATAAGGGTGTGTAAGCAGTGGTATACAGCACCGTATGGTACACAGGTATTGCTCATCTGTGTTGGCATAAAGTGGTGCGTTGTATGTTAGCCTGATGTGTGTGTGATTATGCCTGTACAATGGCTGCAAACGTATGTGTGTTACAGGGTTGACGTGTGTATCCAGCAACATCTATAGTCTGTTACAGCAGTATGGCACCTATAGTAACAACTGGACACATCTGTTAGGCAGGGCTATGGCATCAATGACTAGGGTGTTTGATTGGTACTACTGTACCTGTACTTTACATCCATTGCAATGGATGACATCTCTGTTCGTGCATTGGTGTGATATACACCCCTGTCTTGAGGTTGTGCAATGTGTCACAAACAGTGTGTCTGGTACTGTTGTATAGTGGTGTGATATATAGAGTCTTCCAGACAGTATTAGTTAGCTGTAGCCTAAGAATCAACAAGTGTTAGTGAACGTGTGTAACCACTGACAGACAATAGGATGGTATATATGTCAGTAAAGTGATATCTGTGGGTAAAGGTGCAAAGTGTGCCACAGGAAACTCTCACACAAATTGTTCATATCTTTTTTCAGCCAGATGGCCCACCAACGTAATCCAGCTTACACTGCAGAAGAGGAAGAGGTGATAGTCAACAGCCTTTTGCAGCAGTACACCATGCTGTTCTCCAGAACCAGCCAGCATCAGCAGGAGCGGACTGCACTGTGGCAGGAGCTTGTTAGTCGGGTAAATGATATAGGCATGCATAACCGGACATATGAGCAGGTACGTTACCACTGCAGTGATTTAATTAGACAAGTCCGGCGGCATGCATCTGATATCCAAAGACAGCAGCTTGCCACAGGTGGTGGGGTGGCCACACATCCCCCCTCCCCAGAGCGGAGGAGCTGCTCCTAAGCATGGTGGCTCCTGGACAACAGCTACGGCAACCTCTGACATGTGTTGTAATGGAGGCCAGAGCCACCCAGCACATCCACCTGGAGCAAGCAGGTAATACACCCTGTAGACTACAGTTAACTGTATTGTTAGATTATGTGTACGTGACATGTGTACTGTGTGTTTAGCAGTTCCGCTGTCTACTTTTGTGCAATATGGATAGTTTGTATAATATCCCTGCATAACCTGCACCGTTGACTGTTGCTGTACTGCAGTTTAGCATACCCACTGTAGCAATGCCACAGTTGTGGCCACTGATGAGCCCTCTCATATTCTCATAGGCCCCTCTGGTTTGACGGCAGGGCAGCCGATCCATGCTGGTGAGTGTGTTATACCTGCAATGTTGGTAATGAAATATGCATGTCATAGGTGAGGTGTAGGCCATGTACACATAACACACCTATGCATAATGCATGCTGTGCATGTTTGCTGTGAGATGTTGCACAGCTCAGTAATGTCAGTAGCTTCCTCAATGACATGCAATACACAGAGCATGACACACAGTTGTGGCAACCCCATACTGCACATTGGATAGGCATAGTTGCAACACCTGTACACAACATAAGACATTTATCACATGCAGTACACAAAGTCATGCTACATATGGCATAACCACACACCCGCTGTAAGGTCACACATCAGTATCCTACATGTCATCCACACACACATGATATACCTCACGGGTAGAGACCTATCATGGGGCTGTGCAACAGTCTTCAACACATACCACAGTCATGTTAGGCAATGCTCCCTACTGGGCACCTCATACACCCATGTACAAAGTGGCTGTATAATAGTGAACATATCCACGGCACTGCAGTTCAGGTACAGCATGCTAGGTGGTGGTCTGTCACACACTAGTAACCATGAGTGACCACAAGATGCATGATGATGATGATGGCACATGATACTACACCCCATCCAGTTACAGTGACCACAGTACTACACATAGCAGTCTTTGCTGTGCACCTCATTGTTCAGTGTGTGCAAACATATGCACCTATACACACCATGAATAGCATGTTGTGTGTGTGATTACATATGCTAGTATACACATTTTGCACAACAGCCAACATCTGTACAAAGTGTCACATATATGTCCTGGAATGCTATTGGGTGTATAGGTCACATGACACACATTGGGAATGTGTGGTGTTTAATGTTGCAGTCATGTAGCATGCCATGTCATGGCTGGCAGCAACATATCTTCAATATGTCCCACATGCACCATAACCATTGTGCAATGTCCATGTCATGCATTGGGATTCCTTCACATCTACATGCACCAATCATCCCATGTCTGTACATTGCATGCATTTGCTACACCTGTGTCCACTATTATGTGATATGGACACAGACACTGTCTTCAAACATGTCAATCTATGTGTCACACAGATGACACATGCAGCCATGGTATGTATACCATTGAGTGATGGTGCACATGACATCGCAGAGCAGATAATACTTGCACAGCAATGTAGTGTCCATGTACACATTGTGTTCCAGGGTGTAGCCAGTCACTGCACAACTACACACATGCATCAAAGCAATGTATAATGTCATTAGAAAGGGCTGTCTACACTTGCATTGCATGGTGTTGAGCAACACATGGTCTGCCTGCTGACACGTGTGTGGTGACTGTTTGCCTTGAGATACTGTCACCCACCATCACCCACTATTGTGTATGTGCTGCATTGTTGGTGTGTGTGTGTGTGTGTGTGTGTGTGTGTGTGTGTGTGTGTGTGTGTGTGTGTGTGTGTGTGTGTATGTGCTGGGGTGAGCAGTGTATTCCTGTGAATGTGTACATGTGTGCATGTGTTCATGTGTGCATGTGTGCATGTGTGCATGTGTTCATGTGTGCATGTGTGCATGTGTGCATGTGTTCATGTTTGCATGTGTTCATGTGTGCATGTGTGCATGTGTGCTAACAGCATGTACAGATTGTAAAGTGCGGTTCCTGTCTTCCTTCCACAGGTGCTGTGTTAGGCATGGCTGAGTGTAGCAGGGAATCCGATGTCACCGCCACTAATAGTGGAGATGATGAGACATGTATTGTGGCACAGGAAGGTCTGACAGAGTCTGTCATTGGTCCACCAATCGACAGTACACAGCAGTCAACCCCATCTATGTGCACACTCATACTGCCAATACATCCCTCGTCACCAATGGCCATAGCCTAGCGACAGCATACAGTTGGCTTTGACCAGGAGAGGGTGGCACCTATGGCATGTGCATCCCCTCACAGCAGCCATAGCCAGATTACCGGAATGGTACCACATAGGTGGATGTCCAAGGGTTCTCGGGGGAGCACCACTGGTTGTACTGCCCCTGGCAGACGTGCCCCCGGAGGTATTACAACCTCCAGTATGTTCTGGCCTGTAATGCAGGCACAGGCATGTATGGAACGGTACACCTGACAGGGACTAAGGGCGCAGAGGGCCCATTACACTGCTATCAATGACAGCATCCATGACCTTGACGGTGCCATCCGGAATTATACCGAGGTCATTGATAGCCATTGGAGGGAGACATTAGATGTCCTCCACAATGTGTTAGCCATGATCCAGGACCGTGCGGGAAGGATGAGAGGCCGACGTGGACGCATGGCAGCAACAGCATCAGCTGGCATTTGTCATGGACGGACCACAGATCACAGCTGCTCCTGTAGTGGCAGTACCAGCCCCAGCAATGCTGGGGCTGGCCTGTCCATTGACTGTCCTACTAGACCACGTGTACATGGCACTGGCCAGTCCCAGCAGGGACATGGGTCCAGTCACCATACCTCTGCCTCTGATGATAGCACCCGGTCAGGGTTGGTACCCGATACTGCCTGTAGCACCCCTGCTAGGCGCAGGTACGGTGTCCTTGGCCAGAGACAGTGATCTGTATGCCCTAGCAGGTACAGTCGGTGGCTGTCCCACAACCACCCGTATATGGCAACCACATGGTGGAGTTGTGTGCATGCAGACACACACACATTTACCATACAACTAAGGCTCACACATACACGCACACATTACATCAACATTGGCCCATGCTTTGTCCCTCACACACACACACACACGCACACACACACACACACACACACACACACACACACACACACACACACACACACGCACGCACACACACACACACACACACACACACACACACACACACACACACACACACACACACAGACATGCTGATTGGATGGGTCAATGTCGGGCTCTGGCAAACCTACAACACACCCTGTGCATATGATGACACCTGTGCCACCTCCTGTCATCTGTCACATTGATGCAGAAATAGGCTAGCATGCTTCTGATGCACAGGGTGACATAATAGCAGTGTAGCACTAATATCAAGTTGCCAACAGGAAGGTGTACTGATATCCTAGTAGGTATATCTGAGCAGGCATTATGCATCACAGCCCTGATAGTTATTGTTGCAATGTTTACACCAGTGTTAGGTCTGAGTATGTATTGTCCACCCATGTGCAACTTGGATGAAGTGTACAGTGTTGACAGCATGTGTTAGTGAGTGGACAGTATGTGTGTGATGTGTGCATTACAAATTAGCAGGTGTACATCTGTGAACATGGTGTGTGCGCACTGTCTGCATGTACGTACATAGTGGACACGTGGGATATGCGACATACCCTGTTCTACACATTGTTAACATCTCATGGTATCTTTTGATGGCCAATATGCATTCTACTACAGATATGTACTAACATGGATACACATGTGTGTATGACATGGGTTGGTACTATGCTGTGGGTGATACCATTGATATCTGTCAATGATCTGCAGTCTGGCAGTATACACCACCTCAACAGCATGACTATAACCAATCATTAGATGATGTCCTGACAAATGACTCACAGTTGTAGGAAACTCAGTAACAGTTGGATCCTTCCAGTACTATACTATGACAGTAACCAGTGGTATTGACCACCACACGTTCCTGGGACCACACCTGTGTGGCATAAAGCCCTCTTCAGTACATGCAAACATACTAGGGATATGTCCATCCACATCTGGTAATGCATGCATTGGCCTACACTGCATTCCCCGGATGGGACGCATATCCTACACAAGGATATCATACAGACAGATACCTGTTGTCCAATACATTCTGTATAGCAGTATGCTGTCTATGGCATGGTCATCCACATTTACTATACATACTATCCCGACAGTACCACATAGGTGGTAGCCTGAATACGTATGTTGGGTACCAATGTGTACAGACAGACACGTGTTATGTCATCTGTCCCTTGGTATCCACATATCCATAGGTATTGTGGGGTCCCTCTGTTTTTCACATAACACATTAGGGGCCTGCATGCATATCCACAGGGCTGGTGCACACCTATCATGACTGTCCATTATTGCCAGTCGTTGTTGTGTATGAACATGTCTGAGATATACCCCAGCAATTACCCTCACTCACAGTACTCTACAGTACGTGTCATGGATGTGTGTGGCAGGGATGTCCTTGGCCGTGGGTCACTACATTGGCCGGTCTTGACGCAGACATACATATGTGGCCTATGATCTGAGAAGCAGCGGCACAATCTGTCGTAGGTTACAAATGTATTCATGTATATGCAGGCTTCACACCTATGTACTGATTGAGGTAACATGTAGACAAATCTATTTGACACACAGATACCCAATGTGTGCAATGCACATACTGTTTGAAACATATGTCATACCGTAGTAAAAGCAAAACCCACACTCCATTGACCACCTGTGGCACACACACACACTCAGTGTTTGCAGAATTCAAACCCCTACCTGACTATGTTATGACACTAGTGAGATACGCATTAACACGGCACGCTATATTCATTACTGGGTGGTTTCTAGGACTCAAACCCCTACCCGACTATGTTATGACATTAGTGAGATACACATTAACACGGCACGCTATATGCATTACTGGGTGGTTTCTGTTCTCCTTGAATATTTGTAGGATGCTGACATCATCAGACTTACCAAAGATGGATGTACCTCTTTTAAAAGGTGTTTCCACAGTCTCCAAAAAGGCAACCCCTCACAAAGGAAATCACACATATACCCCCCCCCCCACACACACACACACACTTGGCATTTGCAGGACTCAAATCCCTACCTGACTATGTTACGACACTAGTGAATTATGCATTAACATGACGTGCTATTTGCTTTATTGGGAGCATTTTTTTCCAAAGCTCTATTTGTAGGATGCTGACATCATCACACTTGGCAAAAAGGGATTCACCACTCCTAATGTATTTCCACAGTCTCCAAAAAGGGCACGCCTCTCAAAGGCAGTCTCACACACACACATTTACAGGATTCAAACCCCTACCTAACTATGCTATGCTACTTGATAGATACCCATTAACATGGCACACTATATGCATTATTGGGCGGTTTGTGTTCTCCTTGAATATTTGTAGGATGCTGACATCATCAGACTTACCAAAGAGGGATGTACCTCTTTTAAAATGTGTTTCCACAGTCTCCAAAAAGGCCACTCCTCACAAAGGAAATCACACACATACTTGGCATTTGCAGGACTCAAACCCCCATCTGACTATGTTATGACACTAGTGAGATAAGCATTAACACGACACACTATTTGCTTTACTGCGCGCACTCTTTTCCAAAGCTCTATTTGTAGGATGCTGACATCATCACACTTGGCAAAGAGGAATTCACCACTCCTAATGTATTTCCACAGTCTCCAAAAAGGCCACTCCTCTCAAAGGCAGTCTCACACACACATTCACAGGCTTCAAACCCCTATCTATGTTAGGTTATTGGAGAGATACGCATTAACATGGAAAACTATATGCATTACTGAGTGGCTTTTGTTCTCCTTGAATATTTGTAGGATGCTGACATCATCAGACTTACCAAAGAGGGATGCACCTCTTTTAAAATGTGTTTCCACAGTCTCCAAAAAGGCCACTCCTCACAATAGAAATCACACACATACCCCCCGCCACACTCACACTTGGTGTTTGTAGGACTCAAACCCCTACCTGACTATGTTATGACACTAGTCAGATACGCATTAACACAATGTGCTATTTGCTTTAGTGGGAAACATTGTTTTCCAAAGCTCCATTTGTAGGATGCTGACATCATCACATCAGACCACTCCATTCAAAGGCAGTCCCACAAGCTCAGCATTTGCAGGATTCAAACCCCTATCTAGCTATGTTATTCTACTGGAGAGATACGCATTAACATGGCACGCTATATGCAGTACTGAATGGCTTTTCTTCTCTTTGTATATTTGTAGGATGCTGACATCATCAAACTTACCAAAGAGGGATGTACCTCTTTTAAAATGTGTTTCCACAGTCTCCAAAAAGGACACTCCTCACAAAGGAAACCACACACATACACCCCCCTCCACACTTGGCATTTGCAGGACTCACACCCCTAACTGACTATGCTATGACACTAGTGAGATACGTATTAACACAACAGGCTATTTGCTTTACTGAATGCATTCATTTCAAAAGCTCTAATTGTAGGATGCTGACATCATCACACTTGGCAAAGAGGTATTCACCACTCCTAATGTGTTTCCACAGTCTCCAAAAAGGTCACTTCTCTCAAAGAAAATCTCACACACATACACTGAGCAATTACAGGATTCAAACCCCTACCTAACTATGCTAGGATACTAGTGAAATATGCATTAACATGATGCGCCTACGTGCGTTACTGTGTGGTCTTTCTTCACATGCTATGTTTGTAGGTTGCTGACATCAGACTGGACATGGTTATGTGTGTGCACGTAGTGTTATGAAATCCCACAAATGAACCTTGTGGGTCAGCAGGTGTGAACATCTTGAACAGGAATACGCAATTCATACCTGGTGTGATCTATCTGTGGACATATTACCATTCCTTCATATGACAATACATATTCATGCACGGATTGTAGGTTTTGTGGATACCACATGTGTCTGTGATGTTGGTAAAGGGCTATTCAAGGTCTACGTGGGACATGTGTTGCTCCTGTCAGTGTTGTTTGTCCTGGGTGACTGCCCTGCAAGATATCTAGCAGGTTTGGGGAACATGATGTGCTCATTAACATACCACAGATGTTTGTTTTGTGCGTTTGTCGATTTACAATATCTCTGTTCCTAACTGCAATCATGATGGACTCCATGGACTAGCATTTTGGACTTTGTAGGCTTATAGGAATATAGTTCCATGGTGTGTTGTGCACCAACACTTGTGGGGTGTGCCACATGTTGCTGTAACACATTCAGCAGTGTAAGATCCTGTAGAGAGTGTGAGGCTCAACAGACTGTTTGGGTGCAGTGTCTGTTTGTCCTGTCATTCACTTATGACACATATGGGGAAACATTGTTATCCACGTGATGGGATTCATTTGGCATTGTGGGGAAAAGTTTACACATTCTACATGTGATATCTCCTGGTATGATGCTATGGCCTTTTGTCACTGGGAGGTGGGTATGTATGTATGGGCCTGTCTGACAGGATGTTGACATTGTCAGTCAGGTACAGTTGACCCTGACTGAGGACATATATGACTGTACATCGATATTTCTCACCTAGCTAAAGGAGGTGTAGTGTTTCTGTCTGTACTCCTTTGCAGATTATCTTTCCACAGCAACAACAAACCTGAAAACTAAAACCCTGTTATACTGTTTTACACAGTTGACACACTACTGATCCTTTGTGATCAGTCGACAGTGTATGTCATCATCATATCCTGGCATGTCCAAAGGTCGGTTTTGTGTGTACTCTCCAGTACAGTTGGTGCATATTGGAATTCTGACGCATTGTTACAACTGCCTTATGTACACAGGTAACACTGTCTTCCTACCAACAAACTCAGATATCTGTGAGAGGTGCAACTGTATAGATGGACAGGAGGCTGAGCTCTCCCAAGCCATGACTGGCACAGTCTATCGGGTGGTGAAGGTAACCACACACAGCACAAATACAGTCACACATGCACCTATGACAACAGCAAATTGTATACATTGACACACAATGACATACTTGGAGCATCTAATTGTACTCTGCCTAAGTAGCTGAGACATCCAAAGCAGACACAAATGGCTAACACACAACCATACCCACATATCATCACATAGTTCACAAAGTCATTGTGCCACACAGTCACTGCCCGTAGGCCTACACAACACACCTCATACAACCGTATTAGGTGAGTGCAATTGTCGGTCACACTGACATCCCACTCACCAGGATGAACAAGGTGAAGGTCACTTTGTGCTGTGTGTCGGGTGCCAGGATATGCCACATGACACATGCACTGTTGTCAGTCAACTGCAAGTACAAATATGGCTCCATCATTGAACATTCCAGTGTGTAGACCCTCAGACATTCCTCCCTGGACTACATGACAAGAGACATAGAGGGGCTCTCTGATCATGTAGGCCAGGACAGTATGACCCTGACCTTGTGTAACATCTTACCCTCACCAAGTACTATATCACAGTATACAGATGACATGATCAGTTTTAACAGTTGCCCAACATATTGTTGTCATTCACAGGGGATCCAGTGTCTCTCAGCCTGGGATTACATGCTCAACATGCCATGTACATTCGCTATGGACACCATGCAGCTGTCATCCCTAGGCTTTCACAGACTGCCTTAGGATCTTGACACACACATAGTGGCTGTTTGAAGTGAGGGTCAGATGACATAACCACAGCCATAGACGTTACATGGTACAGGAAACGGACAGTGATGGTGCTCAACAACTGATGTCTAACCCTCAGAATGCATGCACTCAGGACTCACATCAGTATGGCATCTGTCGATATATGTGCAGTAACAAACACCTGGTTCAGGCTCACAAAAGCGCAGCAGCACTAACATGTTTTACGTCATACCATGGTTTTCAGACACAGGACACGGTCTGGGCAACAACAATAGGGGGGGATTCCATATACATCATTCATACACACACCTCCAGGTTGGTAGCAGTACACAAAGCATTGGGGGACGTACATGTGCAACTGAGAGTGGTCAAAACTGCATTTCAGTTTGTAGACTGTTACAGACCACACTCCCAAACATGGGCACAACAGTCGTTATTCCTGGGAACACTGGGGAATGTGAAGGTCTCAACAAAAACCATTATATTGTGTGACTTCAAATACACAAACATTGACTGGGTATACTACTCATGCAGTGTCACCCTTGCGCAACAGTTGCTAAGATTGTTACACTCAAATGCTAGGGCAGACCTGGTCACCACACTCACAGGGAGTTATACATGTGGTACCTGATCATTATACACATGGGGACTCTATGTTCCATAACAGAGGTATACATGTAATTGTTAAGGTCGGAACATACATTCATCTTACTAGACATACATATCCCATACACACACACACATCCTATGTGATCTCAGTGACATACTTCTCATGCACAAACATCACACTTGTACAAACTGAGGTGGTATCCCTCAATGACCCTGGGACAGTGTTAATTATGGCTCAGACAACTACATACTTTACAAGCACATTCGATGGACAACTACTGGAATTCATGGATCATGCTATCCCAGATAACCACAAGACTCACTCCTCCAAAGGCAGGGGACCTGTCTACTGGACCACGGCCATTACTGAACTTTACATGGACAGGAGGAGGCCACTACATTATGGAGCACAATCGCAATCTGGAAGGCATCTCTGATCAGTACTATGGTATAGCTACGATCAGTTGTTGATTCATCTAAGGCCCACTTCTAACAGACACTTGCAACAGACACTGTGGACAATCACAAGGCCTTATTTAGTTATGTCAGGGACCAGTGTGGGAACTCACAAACATGCTGTGAGTTACTGCATAATTACAAATGATACAGTGAACCCACTGACATTGCAAACATCCTGGAGAACAGGTTCAGTGGGAATGTTTCCCCACCATCTCCCCTGCAGTGCACATCTCCATCACAACAGGGTGTAGCCTCCCTGACATCACAGATGAACATTTGTGTGTGCTGCCCTCTCCATAGCAGACAACACAGCATAAGTGGGACCAGATAGTGTCCCAGACTGTGGCATACATGAGATTCATGACAAACTTCACACTCACATTATGTCACTGTTCAATATCACAGTTACTACAGGATTTGTACCCATGGAATGGCGTACAGCTATGGTGTACACGCTACACAGTGCTGGTGCCACTAGGGACCCTGGACATTATCACAATATATGCCAAACTATCCTGGTCTGCTATGCTATGGAGTGTATCATCATGGAACACATATACATGCACATTGTGAACCTACAGACACTGGACCCTACACAATTTGGTGTTGTTGTGGGCATATCTTGCCTCTTGCAGATGTTTGATGTCTTTAAACAGTTAACAGGTCCATAGACGTACACACAGTTGTCCACACAGCCTACCTGGAGCTTGCACACCACTTCTACACAATACCTCACTTGGCCTTTACACATTAGATCACCAAATTCAATATCTACACATATGTCACAATCTGGATTGCTAACTGGATCATGGATAGCACACACATGGTCAGTATTGCAGGTGCCATGTCTGACTATACACCAGTTACACGTGGCATCCCACAGGGCTCAGTCCTGGGACCTCTCTTGTTCTCTATATATTTCTGATACATACTGGCTAACACAGGGGGAATATGGATGACCATGTTTGCAGATGGCTGCAAGCTGTGTGCCATATTCGACTCCACAGCTGGCACAGGCATCTTCAGAAAGGGTCTCACAGAGATGGCTGACTGGTGCCAGAGCCATGGCCTACAGCTACCTTACTTTAGATGCATAGTCATCACCTTTGGTAGTAACATCGTGCACACACATTACCACATAGGTGATGATACATCACGTACAGTGTGTGCGGTTTGTGATTTGTGGACATGAATACTTAGTACTCTTGACTTTGACATTCACTTTGCCAATGTTGTTGGACACACCTTCTATTTAGGCAATCTTATCCCATACAGTTTTACATCCAGATCAGGTGGGGTCATTGTGACCCTGTAGTTATCTGGCACATGCTTGGATACAATGGCGCATTTCGGATGTACCTTACCCAACACCTGCAGCAACTGGAATGTACACTGATTTACATACCAAGTGGATCTGGGGACTCACACAGAGGGTATGCACAGTTTGGCTATGGTGACCCCAGCTCTCCTCAGTTGCTTACTGCCTACTTGGATGCAATCTGTGCTTTTTCTTTGATGCCATGTCCATCACAGCATTGATGGACAGGCTCCACGTGAGGATATCAAAGTCCCTTACAGCTACATGCTCCAAGGACAGGTACATGAGCAATGATGTTAATAGGACATGCTGGAAGGGCATATTACCATCACAGAGGCTCCACTCACTCAGGAATGTGATCACAGTGCCACATATGCACAGACCCACGCTGAACACCTACAGGTGACATCTTCACAGGTGGACGGGTGATCGTATGTTTAGCCCTGGGAGATGTTATGGGTCCTTGCTAGGCAGAGGCAGAATGACATGAACATATGTGAGATATCTTGTGTGACCTACTATTGACAGGCACAGTCTACTGATCTAGCATGATTGCAGACTACAAACACACTGTGGCTAGGCTTCTACATACCCTAGGGCAGATAGCCTAGTGTCAACCTCTGAACCTATGCCAGTGTTCAGGATGCACATTGTTCAGTGATGGTACTGATTGCAGGTTTTGTTTCTTCTTTGCTTTACCACTTCCTATGAACAACCTAGGTTTCTGCATTACATATTTGATTGTAACAGTATTTCACTATTTTATATTGTGTCTGTTGTCATATCACTGTGTGCACATGGTGGATTGGTGAATAGTGTGAGGTTCCTGGGTTGACACTTGCAACTGTGGAATATGTATGGCCCACTGCTGTACTCAAACTTTACCTAAGTGTGTGAGCATGCCCAGTTCAGACTTTCAGTGTTTTGTTGCCTGACATTTGTCTCATAGTGTCAAGTATGTGAGCATGCCCAGTGTGACCTTGCAGTATGTTGCTGTCTGAGGTCCACTACTTTTGTTGATGTGTGTGAACATTACCAATATTAACATTTATACTATATGTGTGTTGAATATCAGGTTCTATTATTACTGCAGGCCTCACCTTTGTGTCTTGACTCGACAGGGATTATGCTATGCATGCAAGGTTTCCATTAGATACTTAGCATTGACTTATCAACATTTATTCATGCAAGCTGACCACTTGACATAGTGTCATGGTTTAGTGGTTCTGTTCTCTGACTATAATGCACTGTATTCTTGGTTTGAGGACTATCACTGCTTCATTTTTTCATACATGGCAGAACAGACTGCTTCAAGAATAGTGAAGCAAATATGAGCTTTTAATGAACTATACCCACATTTGACCAGACTTGAACAACATTGCTCAATGTTGCCCAACATTGCTGGACAGTGCACAATATTGCTGAACATTGCCTGTAGTTGTGCTACTTAGTGTATGCAATTTTGTTCACATATACTAAATAGTGGTGAGAGCTGTTTAGCAGTGCTTTATATTGCTTAACACATAGCAATCATGTCTCAGGTGGTGCTGCAGGGCTGCCTATGTTGGATGCACATTTTACACTCCCTATACATGTTTGTTAACAGGTAGTGTCAAGTTAGGCATCACTTTTACTGTATGTGCGAGTCAGAGAGAGGTATCATTTCCAGGGTTCCTACTGAGCCAGTGTATATGCTATGCGTTGCCTCTTTGCCTAGGCCAAAGCATACTGGGCACGCATCATTCTGCCTACTGGGGCAGGCTCAGGTTGTTCCTCCTCCGAGTCACGCTCTGTCTGTGATGGGCTTGGCAATGGTGGGAGGCTGTTGTGCGCAGCCCTATGCTGCTCCTGCTGCAGCTGTTTTCACAGGATCATATCGTGTAGCATAGCACATATCATGACTATTTGGGTACATGTAGTTGGTGAGTACTGCAAGGCTCCACCAGATGTGTCCAGGCACCGGAACCATGACTTGAGCAGCCCAAACACACGCTTGATTACATTTCATATTTGTGCGTGTGCCTCATTATGGCATTCCTGTTCAGGTGTGTGTACATTTCTGATGGTTGTCATCAGCCACGGCTCGAGTGCATATCCAGCATCCCTCACTAGATGACCATGAGGGATGTCCCCATTGGCAAATGTCTGGTACAGCTGTGTCAGATGCCATATATGGGAGTCATGGTAGCTTCCAGGGCAGCTAGCACACACATTCATTATTATGCCCTGGGCATGACACATGACCTGGCAGTTGATGGAGGGGTAACGCTTGCGGTTATAGTAGACCCTACCCCGCTCACCGGCTGGTGCTTTAATACAAATGTGCGTGCAGTCTATTGCACCCACTACCTCAGGTTATTCCGCTATTTGCTGGAAGAGATGCATATTGCTGGACAATACCTCACGGGAATTGGGGAAATATACATGATCACCGACATGTGCTGCCATGTCATTCAGAAACTGGTGCAGTACCCTAGATGCTGATGCCTGTGAAATCTCCATCATATCGCCAGTTGGTCTCTGGAAGGTACCTGTTGCTAATATTCTTAGGCCAACACATACCTTGATTTCCACTGGGATGGGTTCCCCTCTGTTGGTTCTGTGTCTGAGGCGTGGCCTGCACAGCTCAACAATTTGCTGCAAGAGCTCTCTATCCACTCTATAGCACTCCACTGTCTCCAGCTCATGTAGCCCCTGGTAGGTTACCCTGAGTCTGTACACTCTTTTCTGTCTCCTCACTGTGGGTGGCTCAGCAGCATTTGCATTGTCACCACCCTCAGCATGTTGCATATGTCACCTTATAACAGCAATGGCAGCCCCTAACATTTCTTTGTCTCAGTAAAGCTTTTTCAGTTTTCACTTCTATTAGCTTACTGCAGTGTTGCAGTGTGTCTGAGAAAAACATACTGGAATGTTTTTTGCTGAGTTTTAAGTGCTGGGCTGGGCTAGTGTAATGCCTGTGTAATTGGCTTATTCTGATTGTTTTCACCTGCTAGCTCTGCTAGTACTCCCTGGTTAACTTCCTACTATGTGTTGTGCTTCCTTTTCCCTTCCTGTTTCCTCAGGGGGCAGCACCGTGCAAACAAGCGCAAACACGTGCACACCAGCTCACACGTGCACACTTGTTTACACAGACTAAAACTTGCTTATTCTTGTTAAAACATGCACACACTGGCACAAACGCACTTACTACTGTTTATACAGCCATACATATGCTTACTCAAGCCTACACACACGCAGACACATTTACACGTGCACACACTGTCTTACTCGTGTTTACTGGCGAGCACATGCACGCATGCACGCTCAGCAAGAAACTTTGGTGTTATCCACAGCATACACATTTGATTTCTTGACTTTACCTGGCCTACCCATTGATGCTCCTCTTTCACTATTATGTAAATGTAAGGTGAGACATGTCACTCTGCTCCAATGAGCTGCACTCCTTTCATACATACCCCCTCATGATGTCACCTATCTTCTACTCTGTTACTCCCCTTATCCTACTCCTACACTCCACTGACTGCTCATTTGCTATGTGAACTTGCGATTCACTATCATAACTCTCATTTGCATAGGATTGCCTACTAATGCTTAGTTACATCTCTTAGACTGAGCTTCCCCCCCTTAGCAAACTCTACTCGGTGGCCATGTTGTCTTCAGCCTGCCATTCCCTTGCATTGTAAATAAATTTTAGCGATGAAATCCACATTTTTGGATCTTAATTATCCATTTTCTGCTTTTTAGGGTGCAGCGCATTTGCACGGCGCTGCACTACGGTTAAACCCCGGAGATCGAGATTAAAAAAAAAATTGTTTTTAATGTGCATCACTTCCCATTGGCATTGGCCGTATTTTTGGCCATTGGCATGCTTCCTCCTTTGAATGCATGCTTCATGGAGACATGGCTCCATTTTGCTATTTGCAGAACCGTACTCAGTTATCAACTGAGTACATTTCGGCAGATAACACTACTCCTACTTGGACAGGTTCGGGTTTCCTGGATTGCAAATTTACCTCATTTGCATGGCTTTCGCCTGCAATTGAAGTAATTTGCATATCCCAACCCTGTCTGTGTAGGACTAGTTTAGAAAGCTCAGTTACATGCCCCTGACGGCTGTTCCTGGATCGCTCGGCAGACATGTTGGCTTGCTGGAGTCTTACTCTATTTTTAGACTCCGTGCAAGCCTTCGTGAATCCGGCCCATTATGTTATTATGAGTGATGACACTCATACCTCCCAGCCTCTTAGAACAAGAGAACTAGATAAAGCCATAAATGATGGGAGAACAAAGGCTCAAAAAATAGACACAATTTTTAAATAGTGCAGTTACAAACTTAGAAAGTTGATATTGTAGCAGACTCTGCATTAGCATGAATTTTCTGAAGTGTATGAAGTCTGAAACACAAATGTATGTCATTTTTTTGATTTCTGACTTCAGTCTTTAAAAACTTGCAAGTGATTTGCTAGAAAACCACAATTTTATGAAAAAAGTATCAAAAATATTTGGTGAAAATCTGGACATTCTGGGAAAATCTGTACAGTTGAGAGGAATTATTCATATCAAGAGGCATGAAAAATGCCAAAAACGCACCATATTTTAGAAAGCAAAGATCTAACACTCCTAAAGGTAGTTTCCTATTAACTGGATCAAAGTACTCTCCAATTCTGACAACTGGAAATATAGGATCTCCATTCAAATGGTTGTCTTTGCCCTGCAACATCTAACATATCGAATACTTATTGTACAACATTGGTTATAAGTTCAATACTCCTATCTAATTGTGTCTAAACAGCAAACTAAACAAGGGTTATGGACTGAAATCTTTTGCAAATAAGTCCCAGTCATGTACTTCTCCCAAATTATTTTGAATACAGATATAATTGTGGTATTATTCTAACAACTGCCGAACCTACATTTTTGCATTTAAAAAGATCCTTTTCCATTGCTAGCTGAAGATCCTCTGCACTGAACAAGTAGCCATAAAAATGTTTTTATTAAAATGTTATCATCAGTATTTGTAAATTTGCTTACTTCCGTCTTACCAGACTGTATTTTATCCCCTCAGTTTTGGTTTTATATTAGGAACAAAACTTTGGATCAGCCTCTTACTGTTGAATCTATACTGACTGAAACTACACTTGCACCACACCACATGGAACACATAGCCCTCCAGAACACATACCAGCACTGTCTTCACATAAAAACACAGACCACACACCCACCTTCATGGAGGCTGTCAGTAAAAATCTACCGAAACAGCAGAGACTTGCAAGGCAGAAACACACTTGACCACTACAACACAACACTAATCACGAGACACATAACTCTCCTAAACAGTGTGACACTCAACCAAAGCCCCTAAGGCAAAACAGCATGCCCAACACACTAGTCATAGGTGAATCAATAGTGAGGCACACTGATACCCCACTCACTAGGTTGAATAAGGAGAAAGTAACAGTCAGCTGCCTGTCAGGTGCCAGGATCCAGCACATAATGCATGCACTCAGGTCCCTCAACAACAGGTACAAATATGACTCTGTCATTGTACATGTAGGTGTGAATGGCCTGAGGTGTACCTCCCTGAACTACATGAAAAGAGACATGGAGGAGCTCTCGGATTATGTAGCCCAGGTGGGTATGACCCTAGCCCTGAGCAGCATCTACCATCACCCAGAATTATACCACAGTACAAGCAGAAAATGATTGATTTCAACAATTGGCTATATTGTTGGTGTCATTCTAAGGGGATCCAGTATCTGTCTGTCTGGGATGACATGATTGACAGACCTCAATGCTTTTCCAGAGATGGCCTGCATCTGTCACCACTGGGCTTCCGGATACTGGCCCAGGCTTTTGCCACCCCTATAGTGCCTTTTTTATCTGGTGTTCCAAAGACCAAATTACCACCGTGACAGCTACAAACAAATGCACTCTGAGGGTCATGCTGCTCAATGCTAGAAGTCTAAATCTCAAAATGCACTCATTCGAAGCACTCCTTCAAATGGAGAACATCGACATTTGTGCTGTAACAGAGACCTGGTTCAAAGCAGCAGAAAGCACCCCTGCACTACCAGGCTATAACTCATTCCACACCATTCAGCCTCAGAACTTGGACTGAAGCTCCAAAGGCAGTGGTGTTTCCATATTCATAAAGGATGTGCGCACCTCCAGACTGGTAGCCCAACATAATGCATCAGAGATACTTCAGGTGCAGCTAACATTGGGTAAGACAGCAATTCAGGTCGTAGCCTGCTATAGGTCCCCAACCATGTCCCAAGACTCACACTCCACATTCCTAAGCACCCTGGAGAATATTAGGATAAAAACCTAACACTCTCATACCTGGCAACTTTAACTACCCCTCAATTAACTGGGAAAACTACTCGTGTACCAATACACTTGCCAAACATTTCCTGGAATTCAATAATTCCAATGCCCTGGACCAGCTCATTCTTACCGCCACTAGAGGTAGCAACATCCTTGACCTGGTCATTACTAACATGGGCGACTGTTGATCTATACCAATAGTCAACTCCTCCCTGGTTAGATCCGACCAGAAACTAATCACCTTGGAAATACACATCCCTCCAATCCCCCCCCCCCCCCCACACACACACACACAAAGATAATCACCATGAAAAACTTCTCCAAAGCTAACTTTGGGCTCTTAATAACAGAGGTGGTTAACTTCACGGCACTCATGCAAATGGAGAATAGTTGCATGACCACTGATTCATACACCAATGCACTGTACAAATGCGCATACAAATGCAATGGATCTCGCCATACCCAATAGAACCAAGACACTATCCTCCAAAAAATTGAAGCCAATCTGATGGTCCCCTGCAATAAACAAAATTTACAACAGAAGGAGGAAACTGATGCAAAATAAGGTGAAGTCCCAAGACTGGAAAAAACTCCCTTATCAGCCTCAACAAAAAGTTGAGATATCTCATCAAATCCTCTAAATCTAGCTATGAAAACAGAATTGCAGCAAATAGTAAAGACAACCGCAAGGCCTTCTATAGTTATGTAAAGAATCTCCATGGCAATACCCAGATTTGCTCTGAGCTACTGCACAATGGTACCTCCTATACTGAGCCAACGCATATTGCCAATATACTGGCTGACAGATTCAGTGCCAACTTTACCCCTCTCTATCCCCCCCAAAGGACCGATCACAATATGAGTAAATTGCCAGACACCCAATATTACTGCTGCACAGGTTAAAACAGCACTGTCCAAGGCCAAGAATACAGCTTCTATGGGGCATGACAATATCCCTAGCTGTGTTCTACATGAACTACAGAGTGAACTGGCACCTTACCTGTGTGCCCTGTTCAATCACAGCCTCACCTCAGGCTTTGTCCCTACTGAATGGTATACTGCTACAGTCCTCCATCTCCATGAAGGAGGAGTGACTACAGACCCTGGGAACTATTGCCCCATTAGCCTGACAAATCTGATATGCAAAGTTATGGAACACATCATCATGGACCTAATAAAGAAGGATATAGGGAATCTCCAAACTCTGGATCCCACACAGTTTTGTTTTGTGAAGGGTAGATCATGCCTGCTCAACCTGGTCAACTTATTTGAGGCAGTCACCAGAGCTGTGGATGAAGGCAAGGTGGTTCATACAACCTATCTTGATCTGACCAAGGCCTTTGATACCATTCCTCACTCAAGAATCATAGAAAAACTCACTAAGGTAGGCATCAACCCCTATATCACTAGGTGGGTTGCGAACTGGCTCAAAGATAGAATCCACAGTGTGAAAGTAGCTGACTCCAAGTCAGACTGCCGACCAGTCATGAGTGGAGTCCCACAAGGTTCAGTCCTAGGTCCTCTCCTGTTTGATATCTACTTCTCTGAAGTCCAGGCCAACACAAAGGGACTCTGGCTGACAAAGTTTGCAGATAATTGCAAGTTGGGAGCTATTATTAACTCCCAAAGTAATGTTGACATCCTACAGAAAGGCCTCACTGAGATCAATGACTGGTGTCAGAACCATGACCTTAAGCTCAATGCCAAAAAATGTGTCATTATCCCCTTTGGGAAAAAACAGGTTCCCATGAATTACCACATCGATGGTAGTCCACTGAACACAGAAGACATTATAAGAGATCTGGGAACACACGTTGACAGCAACCTCTCTTTTAACCACCATGTTGCCACTGTGGTCAGAAAGTCCTTCTATGTGGTACATCTCATTACTAAGGGTTTTGCATCCAGGAAGAAAGAGGTCTTTGTCTCCCTCTACTCTTCTCTCATTAGGTCAGTCATCGAGTACAATGCCCTGTTTGGCATGTACCTCACTTAGACACCTGCAACAACTGGAGAAGCTGCAAAAGTACCTCAAAAAGGGGATCCTAGGCCTTAAACACTTGTCCTATATGGACAGACTCAAAAAACTCCAACTAGTCTCTGTCTTATATTTCCTATTTAGAGGCAATCTCTGCTTGAGTTGCAAAGACATGTCTGACCCAGATCTGTTAGAAATGTTACATCTAAAGAAATCCCAATCCCTCCATACCACATGCTCCAGAGACCTCAACCTCATTACCACAATCAACAGAACATGCTGGAGAGACAGGTTCATAACCCAGAGACTGCCCATGCTATGGAACAGACTTCCCATTTATGTCAAACAGAGTACCTCACTGGTCCTCTTCAAAAGAAATATTGACAAGTGGATGGGAAATAGAAAATTCACCCCAGGGATCACTCCAGTGGCTCTACTCAGAGGCACTGCGAATTATGGTCAGGTGGCACGATGCCAGGGTAATCCTATGGGCTAGACTTGTAAAGGCTCCAAGGCCATTAGCCTAGTACATACCTATGAACACACCTATGGAAAGGCTAATTTTCTCATTTTTGATTTAAATCCAAAGTTTCTAAAAGTTTTGATCATGTAGGGATAAGTTTTATTTCAGGTTTTTAAGAAATATAATTTATTGTAAAACAATTCTGCCAAAAGCTTCCTTAGTGATAATGTTCTTTGATTATTATGGATCAATAATATTCAAGTTATTGCATTAAAATTAATGCAGAGTTAGACATGGCTCTCATTTATATCCCAGTCTCTTTGATATGAATACTAAGCTCTTTTCAAAAATATTTTATCAAACTTGCTGTTAAAACTCTATATGTTATAAATGCTTATTAAATGTTTTGGTTTTTGCCAGCTATGTGTCACAAATGTATAAAACTCTGACTATTTGTCAAAAGTCATTGGATTTGTTGGCAGGCTTGGCACTGGAAGAGCCACCCTGAAAGAGCAAACTTGACTGGCTGATGTGGGTCTTCACCTCCAAAGGGAAAGGACATAGTCTGATTTGTTGGAACTCTGCCACTTGCACTGAATTGAAAGTTTGGCCTGTAGCATAAGGGCTGAAGATATACACTCATCTCTACCTTCTTGGGGGCATCTGCAGGAGTGGGCATATCCCCACAGAGAAGATGGTGTAGCAGGCCCTCATCTAAGCAAACATACATGTGAGCTGCTTGGGGGTTGGGATTTAAATCATAAACAAAAAACCCTAAAAGCTTCCTTAGTGATAATGTTCTGTGATTGCCTCTTACTTCAAGAAGGCAACAAGGTCTGATCAATCACTGGATAGCTGACAAGAATTGGGGATAAAACATAAAAAAAAGTTTCTGTTTTCATAAATGATATAGTTCATGTGTTCAAATCAGACATTCCAGGAAAAGTTAGCTATCACGAATAATTATTCTGCAGTTTGAAACTACAATTTTAATTTTAATTTTGCTTTGTGGAAATTATTCATATTTAGATATTTTAGATGTTTCTCCAATTAATGTAGTTAATGACTTAATACACTTAATGACGTGACAGACACCATGAAATATACTGAAATGCATATAGAGAGAGAGTAAAATAAAGATCTACTGAACCAGAAACCAGTATTCCAGGATTCTTATATCTGTCTGCATTTAATAAAAATACAATCTTTCTAAATATAATAAGGGAATCAAAATTCCCAATAAGCATCTAAAATAAAACAGTATCATTAACTTCCCCACTATTTCCAGCAAAGAACATCCCCCAGATTTACTAATCTTCTGTGCAGGACTAGTCTAGTCCTGCAAGGACGCGGCAGTTTAGGAGGAGGACAGCAGCGCGCCATGCATATTAATGAAGGCATGCTGCCTGAACTCCTAATCCTACACGGAGCGTGTACGAGTGCAGGGGGCGTGTCTGAGAGCAGAGCTTCCAGAATAAACACGCCCCTGCAAAGTAGAACAGCAGAAAGTGTAAATAAATGAGCGAGACTGCTCATAGGTGTCCACATATCCCCACCAACAGTCCCCGATGTGTACAACAGCAACAGGACATAAAAATAAAAAGAAGTAACCCCTTTATTTAATTTATAAAACTCAGAGTACAACTAACCGTAGGTGCGCGGGTGTGCCCATCGCTTAGCTATGGTTACAGTAGCTTAAAAGACTGAAGAGGATAACAAGGAAAGTATATGCAAATGAAGCAGCACAGCAGTCGTGCAGTGGTCAGAGCATCTGCCTAATGAGCAGGCATTCCTGGTTTGAGTCCCACTGCAACACATACCATTTTCCATGTGAAATCTGTATACGAACCTTTATTTACATTTTATTGCTTTACAACCTACTAAAAAACATTTAAATGTGAACTGGAGTACTGCATTAAATCCACATGTGAAGAGTCCGTACCATAATGAATACGTCAGCAGTAAGCAGGTGTAAGCATCAGTAAGCGCGTTTGCACGGGGTGAAGCACCACTGGCACAGAGTAAGCAAAGGAGAAGCTAACTGGGTGAAAGACACTATGACTGGAATCCAGCAGTACTTACCTCTGCACAAACCCACTTATAACCGCTTGAATGTGCCTTAAGCACACCGTATCCAACGGCCGGTGTTCTGCCCAGCAACAAACCAAACAGCTGCTACAAGGCTGGAACCCTGAACCTTACACACCATACACAAAATGATTTACCACTAAGCCATGATAGATATGCAGAAATTGCATGTTGTCAGAAACATAACCCCAGCCCAGTCATGCAACAGTACAGAGAATGTGTACCTACAGCTAGATGGGCGTGTGTGTGCAAATATGTCACCATTTAAACAGATACAACATATCTATAGATGTAGTCACATATATATATATATATACATATATATAAATATCCAGAGATATATATATATATATATACAAATATATGAACAAATATACATGCAAATGCTGACTACACATATATATGTCAACATCTATATGTCCACATATATACATCAAGTGACATATGTACGCAGATATATGTCTTCATATATTACAACATAGTTAGAAATATATAAGCAAATATATATACCCACAGAGGAATATATGGCCAAACGTCTGTAGATACCA
The DNA here is from genome assembly GCF_019279795.1 of Protopterus annectens. Classification (NCBI taxonomy): domain Eukaryota; kingdom Metazoa; phylum Chordata; order Ceratodontiformes; family Protopteridae; genus Protopterus; species Protopterus annectens. The sequence goes on along the minus strand of NC_056737.1, from coordinate 660,531,610 downwards.
ATGGTAGATGAGCAGAAACATATATGACCACATGCACAGTCAATGGGCCTGAGAGGCCCCAAACAATATACGTCATGTACGAATATGCATACCCCCCACCGAGCCAAACACGTCCGCCCTGCAATACACTACCAAGCTCATAGTATTGTACGTCTGTCACTGAACTAGGGAATTAAATTAGCCCTCTGTAATGTGTCACATGTCAACATCACATACCCCTCTAACCCACCAACTAGACGGGCTGAGCAGTACAGGCCCATCCAACCCAGGCCATCCCCAACCCATACATGCATAACCCACAGTTCTGCTTCCCCCCACTTGCAGCATACATGCAGCCACCACCCCTACCCTGGTTATCGGGCCATAGCTACCACACCACCACACACTGTGCCCCCCACCCCCTCTGGACCCATCCTGTATGATGTTCCAGCCCAAGTATCCTAGGTGTGGCATACGCTGTAGACCATGCACATAGCCAGGGGTACCTATGTAACCCTGGCTGTAGACGAAGGTCGAATACCCAATGTGTGGGTTGTCCCGCATGGGCCAAATGTATTCCTGGTGCTAACAATAGATGTCATGTGTGACTCTGTGTACACTAACAGATTTAGTTGTAGATATCGCAAAGCATACGTGGCACACAAGGTTAGCTGGTATGCTCACAAAACACAGTATCCAGCAATATCAGTCAACATTACAGGATATGTAGGTAAATATTTAGAGGTATATGTGTTTGTATAAATACCCATAACTATATAGATATATACCTCCTCCTCTCTGTAGCACAAATGTATACATACATAGATAGACATATAAATAAATACTCACATATACATATGCAGACACGAATATATCCACATGTCGTTAGATATATATATATATATATATATATATATATATATATATATATATGCAGACATATACATATATATATATATATATATATCTATATATATATTATATATATATATATATATATATATATATATATATATATATATATATACACATACATACATATATATACATACATATATATATATATATATATATATATATATATATATATATATATATTTGTGTGTGTGTGTGTGTGTGTGTGTGTGTGTGTGTGTGTGTGTGTGTGTGTGTGTGTGTGTGTAGATATACACAGATATATATCTATGATAAGATACAGTACTTAAGAATGACATATGTTCACAGGCCATGCCAATGGAGGTGAGGGGCCCAAGCAACAAACGTGTAACACGTAGCATGACCACCCACCCCCCCCCCCAGCCGGACAGGGGAAACATGCAAACAAACCCATTCACTGCTCCCCAGACCACAGGCAGGATAAAACTGGGGGGGGGGGGCACAGTGGACCTGAAATGTCTAATTCTGGAACAGAGACAGGAGCGTCCCTTCCAGGACACCCCAAACATTGTATTTTTATAGGAGGAAGCCTGTGCGATGACCTATCAAGGCAGGGTGTGTACATACCAAGACTACATGGGTGGGAAAGCCTGATGACCCATGGGTCGAGACAACATATGAGATGGGTCCCGTGAAGTGGAGAGTGGGCAGTGTGTAGTGGTGTGTTTAGACCAGACCTGCACCCAGAGTAAGGATGAGTGCTGTAGAGGAGGTACGGATGGGGGAACTATGGGTATGTAATTATGGGTCTAGGCATGCAGGTGTTTGCTGGAGTGGGTCTGTTCAGACCGCCCCAGGGATGTAAGCAATATTGTTCATTGGGCAGAGCCACCAATCAATTAGCAGCCACTCCCACTATGAGTCCCACTGCACAGTCTATTTTACATGGCAAAGAATGGTATAACCAGATGTAGATGTAAATATGTAGAGGTATGTGTGTATGTGTGTATACCCATAACTACATGGAGATATACCTCTCCCTCTCTGTAGTACAAATGTGTACATACATAGACAGACATATATATAAATACCCACATATAGATATATACATATGCAGACACCCATACATCCATATGTCGTTATATATACATATATATATATATATATATATATATATATATATATATATATATATATATATATATGCATATATATACAGACACTACAGGTCAATTCCAAACTCCTTGATCTCCCTCTCTTAAAACCCAATTGCCTCGTGGTTTTGGCATCTTTTTGGACTTGTTGGCTGTTGGTGAAGCACCCACCAAGAGGAGAAAACGCTGAGAGAAGAAAGGAGCCACTTTTGAGATTTTACGTATTTTGCTTCAGATTATTTGTTAAGTTTTTCTGCATTGCTGCCTACTTTTAAGCATTTTCTGGCTTGTTAAACTTGATTTCTGTGTTGGTAACTGTATTTAGAGCACAACCTAGAGCTGATTACTGAATTTCCTGCCTGCACTTATTTTTAAAATCGTTTTTTTTCTTAAAACTTGCATTTTATCTGTCTCTGGTCTAGCACTCAAGTGTGGGGTCATTTACTGCACTGTTCTAACTTGTTGATACTTGTGAACCTCTGCTTTCCTTAAAAAAAAAACAAAAAAATCTTGCTTTTTTCCCCACTTTTCTGAGATTTAAAAAAGTTCAGTTACAGATTTGCTGTTCTGAACTGTTTGTATGTTTCTTGGAGGCCATTGTTTGCTTGGGCTAAAGGGAAGTCTGTGTTCATCAGTGGCAGTGATAAACATTGAGCAGCCTGCCTGCCCCTGTGGGAGTGGTTACTGCCTTGAAACTGTAGTTTGATTGGCCATTTTGGGTCAATTCCAAACTCCTTGATCTCCCTCTCTTAAAACCCTCTTTTGCACGGTTTTGTGCGGTTTTGCGCATAGCGCAACATTGGGCAGCGCCACCTAATTGGGTTTAAACTATTTCTGGCTCCACAAAGTCTGCTCTTCACTTTTTCCCTTAGAACTGCTCTATCTCTCAAATTAAACACCATATTCTCATTCTAAGGCCCCTCACTGGTCCAAATAAGTAATCATACAAGTTAGCACTAATAAACCATAAGCACTACTTACTCTTATACTCTCTATGATTACCTTGTCCCCTATTGGTCTGTTTTAATTCAGTTCCCTATAGTACTCTAGCATGCCCAAAGGTCAGTCAATGGTTTCCTCTCCAGTCCAGCTGGTGAATCTGGGAATTTTGAGGCAATGTTACAACTGTCTCATGTACACGGACAACCCTCTCCTCCTCCAAACAGGTTCAAATATATGTGAGAGATGCAACCATATAGCCAAACTGGAGGCTGAGCTCTCCCATCTCAAAACTGGTGTAACCAGTCAGGAGGAGAAGGTAACCTCACACAACACAATGCCAGCATCACATAGTCCCACCACAACAGTGAACCAAACACATAAAAACACAAAAACATACTCGGAGGTTCTAAATAAAAATCTACCTAAGCAACAGAGACCTCCAAAGCAGACATCCAAGCAAACGCTACCCCAAAACAAAACACGTACAACACATAGCACACAAAGTCAGTGTGCCAAGCAGTCACAGCCCTTAAGACTGAATAACACACCTGATACCCTTGTAATAAGTGACTATATTGTCAGACACACTGACGTCCCGCTCACCAGGCTGAATAAAGAGAAGGTCACAGTGAGCTGCCTGTCGGGTGCTAGGATCCGCCACATAACGCAAGCACCCAGGTCACTCCAAAGCAAATACAAATATGACTCAGTCATTATACATGCTGGCGTGAATGACCTGAGATGTACCTCCCTCGACTACATGAAAAGAGACATAGAGGAGCTCTCTGATCATGTAGCCCAGGTCGGTATGATCCTGACCTTGAGCAGCATCTTACCCTCACCTAGAATGATGCCACAGTATAAAGACAAAATGATCTATTTTAACAATTGGCTAAAATTTTGGTGTCATTCAAAGGGGATTCAGTGTCTGTCAGCCTGGGATGACATGCTCGACAAGCCACGTTGTTTTGCTAGGGACGGCTTGCACCTGTCACCCCTGGGCTTTCGGATATTGGCAAAGGCTCTTGCCACCCCCATAGTGCCTTTTTAGGCAAGGCTCAAAAGTCAAACCCACCTCCATAGACAGCACAAGGAACAAGAAACTAAGGGTAATGCTGCTAAACACCAGAAGTCTTAACCTCAAGATGCATGCACTCGAAGCTCTCCTCAGTATGGAGAACATCGATATCTGTGCAGTGACAGAAACCTGGTTCAAGGCTCCAGAGAGCACCCCAGCACTACCAGGTTATACCTCATATCATGCTTTTCGGCCCCAAAACCCGGACCAAACCACAAAAGGAGGGGGAGTTTCCATATTTATCAAGGATATCCATACCTCCAGGTTAGTGGCAGTGAACGAAGTATCGGAGACCATCCATGTGCAACTGACAGTGGGCAAGACTGCTTTTCAGTTTATAGCATCCTACAGACCACCCTCTCAAAGTCAGGAATCCCACTCGGCTTTCCTGAAAACATTGGAGAACATTAAGATCTCTCCGAACACCATTATATTGGGTGACTTCAACTACCCAAACATAGACTGGGAGCATTACTCAAGCCCCAGCACCTTAGCCCAAAGGTTCCTGGAATTTATAAACTCAAATGCTACGGAACAACTAGTCACCACTCCCACAAGAGGGGAAAACATACTAGACCTGATCATTACCAACATGGGGACTCTATGCTCCATACCAGAAGTATATCCCTCATTGGTAAGATCAGACCATAAATTAATTTCACTGGATATCCACATCCCGACCCCACCCCCAGCCCAGAAAACCACAGTGAAAAACTTCTCAAAAGCGAACTTCACACTTCTCAAAACTGAAGTGGAATCCTTCAAGGCCCCAGGGCCAGTGGAAACTACGGCCCAAACTGCAGAATCCTATATAAACGCATTCTACGGACATCTCCAGGAATGCATGGATCATGCTATCCCAAACAAAATCAAGACCCAATCATCCAAAGGCAGGCGTCCAGTCCGGTGGACCCCAGCCATAAATAAACTGTACAGCAGAAGGAGGAAGCTACTACATGATAGAGCAAAATCCCTAAAAGGGAAGGCATCTCTGATCAGTACTAGCAAAAAATTAAGATCCCTCATAAAATCCTCCAAGGCCAGCTTCAAGAGAAAAATTGCACAGGACACTAAAGAAAATTATAAGGCTTTTTTCAGTTATGTTAGGAACCTGGGATGCAACTCCCAGACTTGTTCTGAGTTGATTCTAAACGACAAAAAATACACTGAACCCACAGACATTGCCAATATCCTGGCAGACAGGTTCAGTGCAAACTTCTCCACCCCCTCCCCCCCAAAAGAGCAAGTATCTATCCCAGCAGAGTGCAGCCTCCCAAACATCTCTGATGCTCAGGTGAAGGCCGCCCTCTCCAAAGCAAAAAACACTGCTTCCTTGGGACCAGATGGCATTCTGGGTTGCGTCCTACATGAACTCCAAGAAGAACTAATCCCTCAAGTAAAACAGCTGTACAATCTCAGCCTCACTACAGGATATGTGCCCAAAGAATGGCGTACAGCAACAGTGGTCCCACTCCACAAAGGTGGCGCCTCTGCGGACCCTGGAAACTATCGCCCCATAAGCCTGACTATCCTAGTATGCAAGTCTATGGAGAGGATCATCATGGAACTCATAAACAAAGACATTGGGGACCTACAGACACTAGATCCTACCCAATTTGGCTTCGTCAAGGGCAGATCCTGCCTTTTGAACCTGGTTGACTTCTTCAAAACAGTCGCCAAGGCCATAGATGAAGGGAAGGTAGTCCACACAGCCTATCTGGACCTCGCAAAGGCATTTGACACAATACCCCACTCGGGCATCATAGATAAGCTATCCAGCCTAAATATAAACCCCTATGTCACAAGATGGGTCACAAACTGGCTCAAAGACAGAACCCATAGAGTCAGAGTTGCTGGAGCCATGTCAGACTCGAAACCGGTCACAAGTGGCATCCCACAAGGTTCTGTCCTGGGACCTCTCTTGTTTGGTATTTACTTTTCTGAGGTACAGGCCAATGTGAGAGGACTATGGCTCACCAAGTTCACAGATGACTGCAAACTGGGCACCATAATCGACTCTGCAGCTGACACAAACATCCTTCAAAAAGGTCTCACAGAGACGGATAACTGGTGCCAGAGCCATGGTCTAAAGCTAAATGCCAAAAAGTGTATAGTCATACCCTTTGGCAAAAACAATGTGCCTACAAATTACCACATAGGTGGTAACCCATTAAGTACAGAGAAAGTAATTAGGGATCTGGGGACCCAAGTTGATAGCAATCTCTCCTTTGACAACCACATTGCCAAAGTGGTTAGAAAGACCTTCTACATAGCCCACCTCATCATGAAAGGATTCACATCTATATCAAGAGAGGTAATCGTGCCCCTTTATTCATCCCTCATCAGGCCCATCATAGAATACAATGCCCCCTTTGGGATGTACCTTACCTGACACCTGCAGCAATTAGAAAGACCCCAAAAGTAATCGTGCCCCTTTATTCATCCCTCATCAGGCCCATCATAGAATACAATGCCCCCTTTGGGATGTACCTTACCTGACACCTGCAGCAATTAGAAAGACCCCAAAAGTACCTCACCAGGTGGATCAAGGGTCTCAAACAGATGCCATATGCTGCTCGGTTAAAAAAACTCCAGCTCTACTCAGTTGCATACCGCCTACTTCGAGGCGATCTATGCCTGACATATAAAGGTATGTCCAACCCAGAATTAATGGACATGCTCCACCTCAGTAAATCTAAATCCCTTAGAGCCATGCACTCGAGGGACTTGAACCTCAGCACAGAAATAAATAAACATGCTGGAGGGACAGATTCATAACCCAGAGGCTCCCTTCGCTCTGGAATAGAATTCCAATTCATGTTAGGCAGAGCACCTCACTGACTCTCTTCAAGAAGAATCTTGATGAGTGGATGGGGGATCATAGGTTTGTCCCGGGGATTACTTCCGTGTCACTATTAGACAGAGGCACAGTAAACTAAACTTTAAAAAGGGTACAGTATACTCAAATCAAGGGGTGGCGTAAGCCAAACACAATCGGGCTAGGCTTATAAATGCCCCAGGGCAGATAGCCTAGTATGAACCTATGAACCTATATATATATATATATATATATATATATATATATATATATATATATATATATATATATTATATAGCTAGGATAGGATACAGCAGTTAAGAATTATATATGTTCACAGGCCATGCCAATGGGGATGAGGGGTCCAATCAACAAACGTGTAACACGTAGCATCAACCCCCTCCCCCAGCTAGACAGGTGAAACATACAAACACACAATAAAAGTAAACAAACCATTGCTTCCCAGACTACAGGCAAGATACTACCAGTGGGAGAGACCAGCCAAGTCTAATCTTGAAACAAAGACAAGAATGTCCCTTGTGGGACAACCCAAAAATTCAATTCTTTTCGGGTTTCCAGCCATTACACGCATGTCGAACAGCAGGGCATGCATGTTCTCAGACTACAAGGTTGGGGAAGCCTGATGATCCATGGGACGAGACAACATATGTGATGGGTCCCAAAAAGTGGGGAGTGGGTAGTGTGTACTGGTGTGGCCAGACCCGACCAGCACCCGGAGTAAGGAAAAGTGCCGATGAGGAGGTGCGGGTGAAGAACTATGAGTATGTAATTATGGGCCTCGGTGTGCAGGTGTTGGCTGGAGCGGTTCTATGTGGACTGCCCCAGGGATGTAAGCAATAGTGTACATTGGGCAGACCCGACACCTAACATGCAGCCACACCCAGTACAAGTCCCACAGCAGCAATGTCTGGTTTACAGGGCAATGGGCAGAATAACCAGATGTGTCTTTGCAAACCCACTAAATGAAACCAAAGAACACATGGTTGCAACACCCCACTGTAGGCATGTAAGCCAAACTAATTGGCATCACAAGGTATTATTGCTGTCCCCACCCCCACCCAGTGGTGTGAGTGTCCAGACCTACCCTCAAATGCAGGGTATATACACAGATGTCGCTGCAGAAGAAATGGTCAGCTGTGGACTTTCCCGTCAGCCGTCCTGCACATCCCTAGACATGTCCCCTACTATCAGCCCCTCTGTGTAGCCCAATATCACCACTTACCTATCAACTCCTGTTACATTCATAGTAATGTTCACAGTCACAAGTAGGTGACACCTTCCACACAACTATATTGGCAGAATCTGGAACTCCCAATCCAGGTGTATTACCGCAGCTGTCCCAGACTACACATGTAAATAACACATGAAGGGAAAACCCAAGCACACTTGGATCACCACCTCCAACACTCCATACCCCTACACCAACTACTGACACTGACACCTCCTATCCTGCCTCGCATACATATCCCAACACCCTATAAACCTGCACTATTGCTCCCCAGCCAATCAGTCGAATGGCCTACTATACAGTTAAAATGTCCCCCCCTCCACCTACCCACCTACACCTCCACTATTCACATCTACTCTACAACACAGGTATGGCATAACTAAACTTAACCCGAATACCTGAGTGTAACCTATCCAGAAATGCTAAACTGGAATCCCACTTAACCTTACACTGACCTTCATGAACAGTCATACCTGACATGTACACCTGACTTAAGCATGTACAATACCGATATGTACATGAAGTAGCGTGGGAGTATGTGGCAGCAAACGGGAGTACGCCTGTTTAGGCTGCGGTAAGCAATGGCCAAACTAGTTAATCAATGTTGAGGCCAATCCAGTGTAAGACGCTGTAACCGGAGGTCAGCAAGTCTGAGCCTAGCGGACACCAGCACATACCCGCCTACACTTCCCCTGCAGTGCCTTAGGCACACCATAGCCCACAGCCCTCATCATGGCCCGTAACAACATAATCAGCACTCCCAGGTCCCCCCCCTGCACACTAATCCAAGTGAGTTACCATGAAGGCATGGCAGATATACAATCAGCTGCTGTTATCACAAACATATCATCCGGCACAGTCAGTCAATAGTATAGGAAATGTATGAAAGTATGTACATTAAAACTAGTAAACGTGCACAGTGCTCAGTCACAGTATTCTGAGCAGTTTATGAGTATCGATGAACAGTGCCTGTCCATGCATACTGTGAGAACAGTAATCTTGTATAATACTGAAGAGAGGAATGGAAAACGATGTTTCATCTGTGGAAGTGGGAGATGAGGCTGGTCTGTTATGTGTGCAAACCACCGCTTCTCAAAACCCTGGCAGGATGCTACCAGTGGGAGAAACAGTGTAGACCAGCAAAATGTACTTGTGACACAACAACAGTTCTGTCCCTGCTGGGATGCACCAGACTTTATGTGTCACAATGATGTTTCCAGCAGTATCGGGGGTGGATGAAGGGAAGGCTCAAACCTACATGGACTAAACAGATGAAGAGCCTGCAGAAGGTTGCATCGAGACAGTAATATGGAGGAATACCAAGAAGTGCAAAGAGGGAAATGTGTGGAGGTGTGGTATGGCAGGGCTAGCAACTGCAGAATGGATGGATGCTGTGTACGTGGAGCTCAGGGGCCGGGGAAAGGGAGCATGGGTATGACATTAAGGTAGAAATATGCAAATTATGCAGAACTGCAATAGTGTAGTGGTCAAAGCATCTGTCTACCGCGCATTAATTCTCGGTTTGAGTCCTACTGCAGCACATTCTATTTTCCTTGTGAAATCAGTATAACAACATTGTTTTGCTGTATAACCTACTAAATGACATTTACACTTGCACAGGAGTACTGAATTACACATAGCCCACTCACTATTCAAAGGACATGAGATGACACACAGATATGTATACACAGACAACCTTTAATGATGTATTTTACAGTAATGTATGGCATTGTTGACAGCACATAGATCTGCACTTATTTAATCAGTGAGAAATGCAAGGCCCACACAGAAAAGTAGATGCAGACATTGCGGATATATAACATACAATGCTGTCCAGGCCAGGCCCATCAATGCATACAACTGTGGACAAAGGATTTGCCATCAAGACAGGTAACCATAAACAATAACAGATGTAGTTCAGCAGCCGCCAGTCACACCCCATAGTCAAGGCCTAGGGGGACATTTATTACCTGTGATAATGTCTATGTATCTGTCACATGTATGGACCCTGACCAACAAATGTCGTGGGAGTCCACGATATGACTGGGATGATAGCAGGAATGCTAGCAGTATATTATGATTGGCCAATACAGAACAACCCCTAACAGTATCATAGCAGGACAAAGCCAGCCATATATGTGGAGGACAGAGGCAGGAACACAGGGCTATACTCATAATATTGCTGTTGCACACCCTGCACATTGCTGGTGTTACAGGATTCATTGCAACATACCCTTATGCAGGAATAACACATCAGGAACACAACTGGAAGTAGCCATGTACTGATTGCACGCAACAGACAGATTGCCTGGGATATATCTAGGGCAAGCCGTGTGTGATGAACAGGCAAAAGCAAACAGACAATCCACTGGCCATCATGTGGATAGGCCCACTGTTGAGAGCTATGCAGACAGACTGCATTCCATCCTAAACTACACTACTATGTACGCGCAGACACCGCAAGACCAGCAATATACAAAGCACATAACAACACTGCTCACTCTGTCTGTATGTCTGGAACTTCTTAAGATTGTGTAGTTGTCCTGTGTCTGCAAGCCACACTGTAATAGGTAGTGCAACCTGCCATCTGTAACACTGCTGTCCACATACAGGAAGGATGTCCTTCATACTGGAAAGGTGAAGGAACAACGTCCACATGAGTAAGCAATTTATTTTACTGGGTTGCTATGATGATGGTTAACAGGATCACAGCAGGCTGTATGCAGTCAGCAACTGTTGCACACTGATTGGTGCAGAGCCCATCACCTGATCATGTGCATCACCTGCAAAAGCCTTGCTGAAATCCATTCAAACCAACTCATTCATTCTACTGGAGAGGGAGAGAGAGAGAAAGAAAGAAAGAGAAAGAAAGAAAGAAAGAAAGAAAGAAAGAAAGAAAGAAAGAAAGAAAGAAAGAAAGAAAGAAAGAAAAGGAAAAAAAAAACATACTTATAAAACTGAACTCACACAGTGGGGAACAAATTACTATAGGCCACAACCGGGAAGGCGTCACACCCATCCAAACACTAAAAGGTATGTAAAACATAACTGTATGTAATTTAATGCAGTATGTCGTATAGATCAATAGGATTTATGATGTAGAATGTTTGATATGTGCCATCTGTATTTGTCCCTGTAATGATGTCCCGCTGAACAACTGCTCTGGACAATACTGTCTGTCCCTGTAAGAAGTGGGACATACCTGCCAACTGTGCAGATCAGCAAGGAATGACAAAGATGTCAGCCATAATATCTGTGTATGTTATGTTAGTGTGGACAATAGCTGTTGGTGGATGTACTGCCATCATGATAGACACATGGTTGTCATAGCACACCACTTGCAGGAAGGACAGTCATGTGAATGTGTAATGTACCATGCACAAATGCCATATGTGTGTAATAGGCATACCAGCACTCTTACACTATAGTTACCACCCTAATGTTAGGCTGTGTTCACATGTGGCACCTGTCTGTGTTGCAGCAAGGCAGAACAGTGCAGCTGTGAATGAAAGACAGCTACAGAATGTGTACCGGATGCCCGTATGCACTCCACATAGCTGTGTGATACGGAATGTGATGTGTATGTGTACAGATACAGACATTCATAAAGACATAGGTATATCCACAATGTACAACATATATCTACACATATATGTACATAGATTTATATTTATACACACATATATAGTGGCACTGACAATGACATGCTTGTGAAATAGTCTGTAACAGGCCAGCAAAGATAAGTGTCCCCACAGGGAGCATGGCTACAAACACATAGCACAAAGTGTGGCACATCCACATAGCACCAACCTTGGTACAATACAACATATGTCTCAATGGTAGGTAAGCAGCTGACATAACAATTGCAGTCTGTGAACATATTGTTGTAGCTGATATGTTGGGGGAAGACATATATGTGTATTAAGAACTATGGTAGCCCTGCTGTATGGGTGGCTCAGACCTGTTTCCATCCTTATGTCTTCCAGGAATCAGGTTGCATAGTCGCCTTCCCGCGTACAGCACCACTGGTACAGCCCTATGTACTTCTTTTTGGCTAGACAGCCCATGACCAACAGAAGAGGACTGCCCTGTGGAACGAGCTAGTCCACAGGGTCAATGATGTTGAACTGCATAACTGCAGCTATGAGTAGGTCTGGCATCATTGCACTGACCTGCTTCACCATGTACGTGGGGGTACAGCTGCCATAAGGGGGGACCACCACGCAATGGGAAGCAACCCACCCATCCACCTCTCAACCGTGTGGAGGAGCTTCTCAGCAGCCTAGTGGAACCTGTCTGCCAGCAACATCAACACCTGGCAGGGCACATCTTGGAGGTGGGTGCCAACAACACACCAGCTAAGGAGTGTGCAGATTAGGCTCCAGGGCATATCTGTACACCACTCATGTGTATGCATGTGCATCTGTACCGGTACATCATGCAAAACTGAGATGTCATATACATAGTCTGCTGCTGTGTATTAGTAATAAACTGTTGTATATAAGCTGTAATATTGTGTAATTCTACTGCTGATGTAACATAATGCTGCACTCACCTGTAATGAATGCCACAGCTGTGGCCACTGACATCAGCTTTCTCGCACACCTATGTAGGTCCCTCCAGAATATCACCATGGCAGCAGACCATAGCTGGTGAGTATGGTTCAAGTTCATGCATGGTGATAAACTGAGCATGTAATAGCTATGGGCTATCCATCATGCGCTCATCTAACACACCTACCCATACTGCATGTTGTACGTGTTCATGTTTTGTTGCTGAGAAATGCACTGCATCACAGTAGAGATCATGCTGGGGTATCAGAAGGGTACAACAGACACATGCAAGATAACTAACATCTTGTCAATTTGCAATGTGTCCACAGTGATGTGACATGTGGCAGGACACACAGCCTACAGTAGGGACATGTGTGACAACACCACCATGGCTGCAGCTGCACAAAATCAGGTTAGGTAAACGTTGTAGACATACCCTTGACCCCACAGCACTTGTGACAGCAGTGTGTGCATTCCAAGGGATGTGCACATGAGTAGACCTTGCAACCATTCAGAGGTCTGGGACATGTGTAGGCACCCCTCACACTCATGGTAAGGTCCACTGGGTGTCAGTGTAATAGTCATGTACTGGTCATACATGCACTGCTGATGTTGTGATCTGTAACGCAGACATCAGGCATCCACAACTGATAGCTGTTAACATATCATCCCAGGTATGTGTTGCTACAACACACAGGGGCTGCGAGCATTGGAGCTGACATAACTGACACAGTACTACAGATGCATCAATGGTTTCTACACCTGCGAGGTATGGTGCACAGTACAAGGCAGGGTGCAAAACAGGCCACAGTAACACTTTGTACATGGGTGCAGTGTTAATGTGGGGAGGAGCCATCACCTACCAAAAAAGCCCATGCCTCACACACATGTATACTACCACTAGCATGATGCCACTATAGTTGCACTGCATGCTGTTGAGCTCCATATGTCATGCATGTTGACAGAAGGCTAATGGGAGGACTGCATGTACAAATGTTGTGCAACTCCACATTTAGGTGTGTGGGGTGTGTGTGTGACTCGGTTGTGTTTGTAGGTGCAATCTAGTGGATTGTGGACAATGCATGTCAAATGTGTGTGTGTGTGTGTGTGTGTGTGTGTGTGTGTGTGTGTGTGTGTGTGTGTGTGTGCGGGTGTCCATGTATGCACAAGCGATAGTGGGATTGACCACATGGCGGTACTTTCCCTTGGGATTGTGCTGTACATGGAGTGAGACATGGGACACCAGGGCAACCTGTCAGGTATGTGAACACAGGACAGCTGATAGCATAACAAGGTCTGTAGCATGGAGCATGCATTGGGAGGTGCAGTTACATACCAGGTATACACATCATATTGCTAGCAGCAGATAGGTAACCAGCTACCCACATATGCAGCACTACAAATGCAATGAGGAATTACCACAGCACATCAGTGAGTGTATCCAGGTAGTACTGTCGTCCGCATGATGGGTTGCTTGTGCAGCAGATGTGGCATGGACTGAGCAAGACTGTAGTATGAGGCTCTGGTGTGTGACATATGTAGTGAATGTAGCAGCCCCAACCATATATGGGCCTCGTACACCATTACTGCCCATACACAGGGTAATACAGGGTGACTGCAGTGAGGCCATGTACAACCTACTCCACCCAGGTCAGGGAGGCGAGGGAGTAACAGGTCAGGTGTGGTAACCATACGTGTAGGCATGAAGAGGGATGATATGTTAATGGGCTGCAGTTATGTGTGTATATTAGCAAGTGTCCTGCAGGGAGGGGAACATATTTAACTGACTGTGGGAATGTCTGCAAACTCAGGGAAGGTGAGGTAGTAAGGTGACTGTCAGTGTGAGTGTGTGTGAGTGTGTGTACTGTTATCCACTGCTGTACAGGTCTTAACATGTGTATTTGTTTCCCCCACAGGTGGTGAGGTGGGTCAGGGTCCCTCCAGCATGCATACTGAGGTAGGTGTCCCTACAGACACCGATGATGATGAAGGTACAGGTGAGGCACAGGTGGGATTTTCAGAGGCTGACACTGTGCCATGTGTCATCACCCTCCTAGCCACCCCAAGCCAACACACAGTTACAGTGCCCCTACAAACCTGATAACATGTGGCCATAGCAGAGTGACAGTTGGCGCTTGGTGGCAATAACCAGGAAAGTGTGGTGTCCATGCCAACTGTGTCAGGTCACAGTCAGTATAGCTGGATGTCCGGAAGGCCACTACATCGGCAGATGTACCGTGGTGCTCATGGGAGGACTGCAGGTTATCCTGCCCCTGGCAGAGGTGCCACAACTGGTACCACCAGTAGCATGTTTCAGACCATAATAGAGGCACAGGCACATATGGAAATGCACTCCAGACAGGTCCTGAGGCTGCAGAGGTCTGCTTTCACAGCTGTAAGTGGCAACCTCCATGAACTTGCTGTTGCCTTCCGTTAATATAACAAGGTCATGGATAGATGGTGGGGTGAGATGGTTGGCCTCCTCGACCGTGGTGTGTCGGTGCTAGAATGTGGTGGGAGTGGTGCAATGTCTGTGTGGACATAGGCCAGAGACACCAGCAGCTGGTAGTCAACATGGATGTGCCAGGATGCACAGCCACTCCCGTAATGGCAGTACCAGCCCCGGCACACCACAGGGGCTGCTGTCCACACAACACCACAGCAGGCCACATGCACATGGCCCTGGCCAGGCCAAGGTGGGACATGGTTCCAGCGGACATATGTCATAATCAGGGGAGAGTAGCACCTCAAGGTCTGTACCTGCACTTGCCCATGGATCCCCTGGCAGGCACAGTTAGCATGTCCATGGCTGGAGGCACTGAACTGCACACCCTGCCAGGTATGGTCTGCAGCTGTCCAACATTACCCATATAGGGCAGCCACATGGCGGAACTGTGTGCATGCATACTCAGACACTATGCAACCACACCTACGGTGACCCCATACTGACACACACCACATAACCACGCCCAGATGAAGGAAGCAGACCCCTCACCCACACACATGGTGACACACATTTGGACCACCCTTGGCCTTTGGCACATCTGCAACACACTCTGTGCATATGATGATACATGTGTTACATCCCTGTCATCCATAACATCAATGCAGGGCAGGCTAACATGGTTCTGATGCACACGGTGACTATAATGGTGTGCCGCAATGTACCACAGTGTAGAATGTAGTCAGAGGTAATGTGTACTGCATACATGTCAGGTAATGCAGCCATGCAGCTTAGATGAAATTCACACACCCTATGCATATGATGATACCTGTGCCACATCCCTGCCATCCATAACATTGATGCAGGGACAGGCTAACATGGTTCTGTTGCACATGGTGACTGTGATAGAGTGCTGCAATGTACTGCAGTGTAGAATTTAGTCAGGGGTAATGTGTACTGCATACATGTCAGGTAGTGTAGCCATGCAGCTATGATGCATCCCAGCTGTTGGTAATACCAAATCATATCCTCATACTGTCATCCATTTGTGCTGTAGGCATACATGTGTCAGCAGGAGGATGGTCCGCAGTCATATTCCACAGGGGTATATCAGTGTGGTGACACCATGGCCGTGACATATGTGGTGTACAGTTGCACTCATACCATAGGTATGTATAACAGTAATTGGCCGTGCAAATGTGACTGTTGGCCTGCCGGTACAGGTATAATCTGCACCCTTATGTCAACCCATCCACATGCACACACATACTGACTTGGCAATATTCTGTCAAGACCCCAATCTGGGCATGTAGTGCTACTGAACTGTGTCACTGTCATTGCACACAGGATACCATCTGTAGGGTGAGGAGTGTACCAGGCCACATGCTATATGCAGACCATCCACAGACACATACAATATGGTAATGGGGGATGTAATGTTTGTATATGGTGAATACATAGTGTGTCATACCATCATATACACATTGACTAACACATAACGGGTAGAGACACATCTTAGAGACCTGGTTGTATAGTTGCTAACTAACTAGTCCATGTGTCCAGTGTGTTACAGGTAGGCTGCACACAGCACATGTGTAACTGGGCCATATCCTATTATCTATTACCTCACATCCCCCATTGGATATTGTACACACTAGAACCCATCTTGATACTTTAACATACCCACTATCACACATTGGCCACAGCGCAAAAACAACCCATTGCATATCACAACAGTGGTACCACAGGGCTATGCATGTGATGCACAAGCCACAGGCATAGTAGGCTGTTGCATAGCATTGCCACACCTATGGGCAACAACAACAATATCCGTACCACTGTGTGGCAATGTGTATTGTAATAGGAGTATGTGGACTCAGACCAGTGTACCCTACAGATATGCACACATGCACATATACACAATCACATTGCAGACCTCAACGGGATTCCCATGCCTACCGACCCATTGGTGCAGCACTGTTGTGCTGGTACTGCAAGGCACATGTAGCTGTTAGGGAGTGGAGTGTAACAGGCTACATGTTATGTTAAAGGGGTTGAGAGGCACCACACACTATATGAGTCATACAAATAGGCATCCCCCCAGCCAAACATGTCCACCCTGCAATACACTACCAAGTGTTGGAGATCCCATAACCAGGGCCAGTGGCAACATGGGCACATGATGTTACCTGTACTACATCCCACCTGTATGATGTCAGGCTGTTATTGGTAACATATCATTCAGTACAGTCTGGCTCCTATGGGGAATGTTTTATGTGAAAGCATGCATTGCCTCTTTGCCAGGGCCAGGGCATACTAGGCACACCTCCTTCAGCCTACTGGGGCAGGCTCAAGTTGTTCCTCTGAGTCACTCTGTGCCTGTGCAGGCCTTGGCATTGGTGGGGGGCTATATGGCCCTGCCCCTTGCTGCTCCTGCTGCAGCTGTTTCCGCAGGATCATATTGTGTAGCATGGCACATACAAGAATGATTTGGGTACATGTAGTTGGTGAGTACTGCAAGGCTCCACCAGATGTGTCCAGGCACCGGAACCATGACTTGAGCATCCCAAACACATGCTCTATTATGATTCTTGTTTGTGCGTGTGCCTCATTATGGTGTTCTTGTTCAGGTGTGTGTGTGTGTTTCTGATGGGTGTCATCAGCCACGGCTCCAGTGCGTATCCAGCATCCCCCACTAGATGACTGTGTGGGATGTCCCCATTGGCAAATTTCTGGTACAGCTGCATCAGATGCCAGATGTGGGAATCGTGATAACTTCCATGGCAGCCAGCACACACATTCAGTATTATGCCCTGGGCATCGCACCTGACCTGGCAGTTGATGGAGGGGAAGGCTTTGTGGTTGATGTAGACCCTACCCTGCTCACCGGGTGGTGCTTTGATGCATATGTGCATGCAGTCTATTGCACCCACTACCTCAGGGTATTCTATTTAGTTTACGAGACGCATACTGCTGACCAATGCCTCATGGGTGAGGGGGAAATATACGTGCTCACTGACATGTGCTGCCATGGCATCCAGGAACTGGGGGTGTACCCTGGATGCTGATGCCTATGAGATCCCCATAATATCCCCAGTTGGCCTTTGGAAGGTACCTGTAGCTAGTATTCTTAGGCCTACACATACCTTCATTTCCACTGGGATGGGTTCCCCTCTGTTGGTTCTGTGTATCAGGTGTGGCCGGCATAGCTCAACAATCTGCTGTAGGAGGTCCTTGTCCACCCTATAGTGCTCCACAATCTCCAGCTCATGTATCCCTTGGTAGGTTACCCTGGGTCTGTACATTCTTCTCCATCTCCTCACTGTGAGTTGGTTGGCAGCATTCCCATCCTTGCCACCCTCAGCCTCTTCCACAAGTTGTATGATAGCTATTGCAGCCTCTAACATTTTGCTGTTGTGAGTGTTAAAAGTTCCCTGCTTGTTTACACCGGTGGTTAAGGGTGTGGGAAAAAATGGAGGGGTAGGTGTTTGCATAGTTTATAGTGGCATTCTGGGCTGGTCTGCTGCCTGTGTAATTGGCTGGTTCCAATATGCTTCACCTGGCAGTGAACCTAGTACCCCTTAATTAATTTCCTACTGCTGCTTTCCCATCCCATTGCCCTTCTGATTCATCCTGGGGGCGCACCATGCAATTGGTGTACTGCAATGTGCACACTGCCGCTATTTCCTGGGTTCACTTCCTTTATCTTCCAGTAGATCCCGTTGCGTGGCGTGCACACCCGCTTACACTTTGTCATACATGCTGGGCAGGTTTAGACACACCTCCTGGCTTTGCTGTGCTAATCTGGATGCATCCCCAAGCCACAGAGCTCCAGTCTACTGACAGTATGCCTGACACTCCCACTCATGATGTCACCTACGTCCTAGTCTTGCACTGAGCTATTCATACTAATACATTGTTGGGACCTGCCTCACATGCTGGGGAAAACCGGGATTCACTATCCTTCCCCTCATTTGCATAGAATAGCCTGCTAATGCATAGTTACATGTATCACACTGTGTCTCCCCCCTTAGCAACCACTACTCACTGGCCAGGTTGTCTTTTGCTGCCATTGACTTGCATGGCAGAATACTGATTTTAGTTAGACTGTTTGTTTTACGTTTATTTTCTTATTTCCCCACCGGTCCCGTTTGCGCGCCTTTGCCCTATGTTTCAACGGCCGTGATCGGCGTACATATCATAAAAGTTGTATTTTGTACATTTGGCATTGTTTGTAATGCCAATGGCCTTCTAATTGGCCATTGGCATGCTTCCTCAATGATATGCAGCCTTTATTTGGAGCTGACATAGCTCCATTTTGGAGTTTGCAATACTGTACTCGGTTACTAACCGAGTACATTTCTGCATATTATGCTAGTTCTGCACGTCCTGATTCCTGCTTCCTGGATGGCAGGTTTACCTCATTTGCATGGTTTTCACCTGCAAATGGGGTGATTTGCATACGGGGGCTGGGGAAGTGCAGCACTAGTGCTACAGTGTTCGCGCACGTCAGACATGCACGTACGTGGATCGCTCGGCCGCCATACTGGCAAAAACTTTCATCTTAGATTAATCATGCATGCCGTGCAAGCTTTTGAGAATCTGGGGCATGTTTTTGAAATTAAATCAGCCTCCACTTATAAAAGGTTTTGTTTTGACTATTAATTCTTTAGTTTGTTGTTAATTCTTATGAATGTCTTTAGTCACTATCAACGAATTACTTACAGCTTTAATACACTAATTAATAACTCCGTGATTATATCAGATCATTATCTTCATCAAGATAGATAAAACTTTATATTTTGTAATATAAAAATGAATACATAAATACATGGAAAAAACTCTAACATTTAATTGTTGTGTTTATTTTGGCATTTCCTTAGGCTATATTCCTAGGCTTAACTTTAGATATAATGTCTTACTCAAATCAGTATTAAATAATACATCTCTGGTTGAGGAAAATATAATATTTGAGTGCTTTTAGAATTTTATTTTATTTAAACCTCACTAAATTTCATGTGGGTATAAATTCTATGTCCATTTACATGCAGAAGCTGAGCTTCTTCACTCATTTGCTTGAAATGTATTCACTGAAAATAATCTTATCATTCTTACCTGTTAACACGGGTAGAAAACTTCACTTCTGGTAATTATCTCTATCACATTATATTTATGCGGTTCCTACAATGCTTGTTACACTGCTATAAATATGGGGGCACTTTTCTTGGAATTATTGAATTTGATAAGTTTTGTACAACTCAAGACAATGATATGATGCTCAGTACACCTGTGACCCAACCAATGTAAAAAAAAAAAAAAAAAACTAAGAGGATGTTTACAGTTTTGGTCTATAAATGCCTCAGTGATATTCCTATCTTATCTTATAATAAGGTAAACCTAATGTTAGATCACTTACTTGAGATAAAGAGGCTGGGCATTTAATTGCTTATATTTATTTATTCTTTGTTTGTGAAATGTTTTATATTTAACCCAAGCTGAACCTGAAATTAGTCAATATTGATAAGTGCACTACCCTTGTAAAAAATATAAATAAATAAATACATTCCAATTTTTAACATAATTCAACCCACTCTGCTCAGTTCAGACTTACTCTGGAGGCATTTTGTCATTTAATTTCCTTTGACATCTTAATGTTTTTTTATTCCATTTAATTTCATTAAATTTATTCTGTTTATTTATTCTATAAGAAAAGAAAGAAACTGATATCTAAGAACAGGAGAGAGCTTACTCAACAGAGGAAGAATATCCCCCACAGCTTGAACAAGCAAATCAGGTATCTTGTTAAGTCCTTTAAGTCCAACTATGAGGCTAAATTAGCATCCATAGCTAAAGACAATCATAAGGCATTCTTTAACTATGTCCAGAACCTAAAAGGGAATGTCCAGCTGTGTGCCAAACTTACAGTCCGTGGTTCCACTCACACTGAACCTGAGGATATAGCCAACCTGCTTTCCAGCAGGTTGGGTAATTATCCCCCCTCCTATTCCCACCAGACATACCCCAAAGCATTCCTGATGCCAGTCCCCTACTGAGTATCTCAAAGAACAGGTCATAAAAGCACTCTACAAAGCCAAAAACATGGCCTCAATGGGACCAGACAACATCCCAGGCTACTTACTTAACAATCTAAAACATGACCTAGCTGAGCCACTCAACACTCTCTCTTCGCTTGAGATCCAGCTTTGTACCAGCAGAGTGGAGAACAGCAACAATAATCCCCTTGCATAAAGGGCGTCCATCAACTGACTTTGGGAACTATTGACCCATAAGCCTGGCCAGCCTTATCTGCAAGGCCATGGAAAAAATAATCATGGACCTTATCCACAAGGACATAGGCAGCCTTTAAACTCTTGACCCGACAAAGTTTGGTTTCATCATGCGTAGATCTTGCTTATTAAACCTGGTGGACTTCTTTGAGAATGTCACCAAAGCTCTATATGAGGGCAAAACAGTGCATACCACCTATCTTGATTTAGCCAAGGCCTTTTACACAATCCCCCATTTAGATATCATAGAGAAACTCTCCCAGCTGTGGACTAACCCATGCATTACAAGATGGGTAGCCAACTGGCTCACAGACAGAACACACACTGTCAAAGGTGGGGAGTCCACGTTCGCCAGCATACCAGTTACAAGTGGGGTACCACAAGAATCTGTGCTAGGCCCTGCACTGTTTAAAATCTATTTCTCTGAAGTCCAGATGAATGTAGATGACCTGTGGCTTATCAGGTTCACTGATGACTGTAAACTAGGTGCAGTCATAGAGCCCCCAATGATGTTAATATATTACAGAAAGGGCTAACACAGACAAATGATTGGTGCCAAACTCAAGGACTAAAACTTAACACAAAAAAATCCTCATTATCCCCTTTGGAAAAGAAGTGGCCCCCTGCTAATTATGAGAAAGATAGGACCTTTCTAAGCTCAAACTCAGTGGTATGTGACTTGAGAACACAGGATGATAGCAATCTAAACTTCGATCATCATGTGTTAGTAGTGGTAAGAAAAGCATTCTATGTTGCGCATCTCATAAATAAGGGCATCACATCCAAGACCAGGGAGATTATAGCTCTGCTGTACTTGACCCTTATCAGACCAGTAACTGAATACAATGCTTCCATCTGTATGTCTCTCACTAGACATCTGCAGTAACTGGAGAGACCACATAGGTTACTAACCAAGAGAATCCAGGGCCTCCAAAACATGACATACATGGAAAGATTGAAAGTTCTGTCACTGTACTCTGTATCATACAGGCTGCTGAGAGGCAACATGTGCCTGACCTACAGAGCAGTCTTGGACCCTGCCCTAATGGAAATGCCACACATCTGCAAATCATATGGGGCAAGAATAACTCATTCCAGAGACCTCAACCTAGCCTTCATAGGTTTCTTCATAGGTTAGTACTAAGCTAACTGCCCTTGCGAGCCATTTTAAGCCTAGCCAATTATCCCTTGTGAGACTCAAACCCTGCACCTTGTGTTTGTAAGGCAAACACCTTAACCATTAGGCCACCCTCCCAACCCCTAGCCTATGACATTAACAGAACATGCTGGATATCTCCTAGAGATTGAGCTCCTCTGGAATAAGCTCCCACTCCATCTGAAACAAAGCTCCTCAATGACCCTTTTCAAGTACAATCTTGACAACCGGATGGGCTACCATAAATTCACCCTGGGGGTGTCTCCTATGACCCTCATGGTCAGAGGCAATCAGTGCTGATCACAGAATTGCTGTGATAAGAATGACCAGCAAACTAAGATCAATAAGGGTACTCTGGTTTATACACAGCTAGGCTTCTAAAAGCCCTGGGGCCATTAGCCTAATAACCCCCTATGAACCTATGACCCTACAATTGATTTCTTTTATATTCTGTGATTTTACTTGCACCTTTTATATTGAAACTTGAATTTTTCTGTTAAGGCTGGTTGTTTTGTTACATTGAATCCCAAGAAGATACAAGACGATTGCATTAAGCCTGTATCCTAGCTCTTTGTCATATATATTTACTTACTTTTGCTTTTTATCATGTTATGTACATGAAAAACTTGCAAACTCTGTTGAAGAGACTAGAAAATCCATAGCTGTAGAAAAGGTCATACTTGTAGACTGGAAATGTCATGGCTGAATGTGCACTATGCCTGAAGCTGAAAAGAAATTTGCTGAGACAGCCTCAGGGAAGAAAAAGGATAAAAGAAAGAAAACAGCAATTTCTGGAAAATCACATATCAGAACTACCAGGATGAAGTAAGAAAAAAAAAACTATAGCCCCAAAATAAATGAAGACAATGACTACAGCTATATAGAAAATCTTTGCTTCACTCGAAAATAGAATTTGTTAATCTTGCTGACTAAACATCATCAGTGAATAAGGGAAAAGTGATTAAAGTACAATGTCATGTACTGAACTGAGAGCCCATTAAAACAATGACATTTCCTGAGAATGGAAATGATAGTGATGACCTAATAAAAACGTATAAGTCTCAGTGGCATTCAGAAAAAATGTAAGATGACACCACTGACCAGTAAGAGATGAAAACATTCAGTGTTACTGTGTTATTAAGGGACTTTGTCTATAGTCAAAGACTGGATACAAGAGGGCTGTGGTAATAGTAAAACTGACACCTGTATATGTTGAAAAGAGAAAACATTTCAGAAGCGGAAATCTAGATGTAGAAAATAATGGTAGGGCGAATGTTTTAATTGTAGGTCATTAAACAGTTGCCATGATGAAATTAAGAGGTCTAAATGAAGCTGCATTGTTATTAGTGACAGAATCTAGAGCAGATACTACAGCAATCACTGAAATTGAAGTTATTGTAAATAGTGCTGTGCCCAATGAAAGGGACACTACAGCATAGTTTGCCACATTTCCAGTCTAGCTGAAGAGGTAAGTGCTGTGGTAATAGTAGTAACAGCACCAGGAGGGATGAGGGATTTGCATGATAGTGCATTCCCAAATGAAAATGGAGACTGATATGGTTGTGTAGCACCAATAGTAGATTTTGCAAAAGAAGTTGGTTTCAAAATACTTAAGGACACTGATTTACAGTTCTTTAAAATGAAACTCCATACTCATGATTTGAAATTTCAAAAATTATACCTGTGATGGTTATGTGCAACTTCTTGTCATAGCTGTGAAGACATTACAATTTTTAAGACATTTCTACGTCAAATTAGAAGAAATACCTGGTACAGAACATTCAAAAAGGACGACTTACCTGTAAGTCACATTGGTGTAGTCAGGAGGGGGTGTTCCTAAGGCTCAGCATCTTAAAGCAAGCAGCACGGCTCCCTCAGCAATTTCATCACTGGCTTGGAGGCCATCCCATCAGTAGAATCATAGCTTCACTCCTCCCTTGTTTTCCCCCCTGTAGGTGATCAGCAGCCTCAACTCACCTTCAATTGGCCTCAGTCTAATTGGTGGCCATATCAAGGGGTATTTGGGTTGGAAAGTAAGAAGAAAAAGGTTTTCCCACCAGGTTCTATGTAGCTTGGGTCACACACCCGGTCCTGTAAAGGTTAACTGGATCAGGCGTAGCCACACCAAGAGTTAATGGCTAATGGTTGTATGTTGATACGTTATATGTGAAATTGCTGTGGTATCTTTTATGTTGTCGGTAGTATTGTGAATAAAGGGTCACAACTGCACTACTGTCTGGTTATTGACTCAGTCCAGTGACAAATTCAACTAGAAGTTATTATAAAGACTGACCTAACATAAAATGCCACATTTCACATTTTCTAGACCTTAATCTACCTTCCAGTATTTGGTGGTATGTTAACCAAAAAACAAAATGTCAGTGTCACTGAAAATATGAACATAATCACAACAAAGGGAGTGGTTTCTGAAAATCCTTGTAGAGGTAACAAATGTGTGTATAAAACTGTCATTTTTTACCATTTACCTCCCTAAGTTTACATACTAAAGCTCAAAAAATTCCTTCTTTGCACTTTAAATTCAAACATAAAAATAATTGAGTAAACTCAATGCATCCTACAGCAACAGCAGTAAATGTCATCAGAAAAAGATGGAAAATTTGAATAAAAGAAAACATAATTCAAGAACAAGTATTAATGCTGGTGAATGTGATGAACCATAAGATTGTTACAGAAATGATTGAACCATTTTCACCCAATAACTACTGAGGGTAAAAGCGATCAAAAGGAAGACCTGTCCACACTATTAGCTGTAGAGATCACTGGAACTGACATGCAGAGTGGTGAATAATTGATTACTTTGTACTGGAAAAGAATACAGAGCATGTAAGAGGGTGTGTTTGTTGACAAAAATAAATTCAAGCACATTAGAACAATAACATTTTTAATTCAAAACCATAGATCTGATTGGGTAGGTGGCATTGCCTTGGTGTTGATAGAAAGACAGAGAGAGAGAGAGAGAGAGAGAGAGAAAAGCAAGAAGCCAAGAAAGAAAACTAGGACCAGAGATTTTTAGTGCATTAATTCATGTCAGGTTTTATTAATGTGATGTTATGCGAGCCTATAATATCCCATTTTTGTCCCTTTTAGAGCATAGTGTGTTCATGGCTAATACCTAAGATGTTAAAATCAATGAAACTACAGTATTTGCACAGGCATTTAACAATGCACATTTTAACTGAGTAATCTAATTACCTAATTAATAGAAAAGATATATACCAAAATATTAACAAACTTAGCTAATAAAATCAGTTTGAAACAGAGTAGAAAACCCAGCATACTTCTGAATCTCTTAGAACAAGAAATCTGGACAAAGCCATAAACGATGGGAGATAAAGGCCCAAAAATAGGAGTAATTTTTAAATATTGCTCTTATAAACTTCGAAGGTTGATAGAACAATGGGTTTTGCATTAGCATGGATAGTCTAAAGGGTATGAAGTCTGAAACCTCAAATGCCTGTCATTATTTTCTGACTTCAATCCTTAGTGATTTACCAGAAATCTAAAATTTTATAAGAAACATACCAAAAATATAAGTGAAAATCTGGGCATTCTGTGAAAACCTGGACAGTTGAGCAGCATGAAACCTAGCTATGATGAAAACATCTTGTATTTTATAGACAAACATACATTTTATTTTTGCAGTTCTCCGTCTATAATAACACCTCTGTGACTAAAACAGAACTTGATACCATGAATTTCGGGCAAAGATTCATCATGTGATTCAGAAAAATCCTAAACTGGGGGCATAAGAGCTGAGACCAATATGGACTGTGTATTTTTGTGATCGTGGAAAATTAGATTCAGAGACACGTTAACTTTAAAGAAAAAAAAGACCTTATTACTGGCTAATTTGCATGTCTCTGAATCATCAGTAATTACTGCAAGTGCTAATCAGCATTTTTCTTTGGTAAGCATCTCTGGTGGCCTATGTATGATAATGGCAATTATACCCCTCAGATTCACTTTCCCACACACACACACACACACACACACACACACACATACGCACACACACCCCACTTACTTGCCCCTTTGTTAACAGAACATCCCTGATACATTTTCATATTTTGCCCTGCCACTAGTAAATCAAAAATGATTACAATCGTCAATAATGCCAGACATTGGAGTTTCATACTTATTGATCTGGAAATGCATCATGATGCCACACCTGTTACTCTATTAACTTTTTAAAGGACTCAAAGCAGTAGTTTAAACATAACCCGGTGACATCTAGTGTTTCACCTGGCTTTGCCTTGAAGTCTTCAATATAGCTGTTTCAAGATATGACACCTCCCCCAAGTCAGGAGCTTCTTATAGTTTTCAAAATACCTCTCAAGATAAGCCTTCTACATTTGTGTAGAAGACTAAAATCTCTGAGTTTTTAAGGAGCTGCTTTCCATGCCCAAGGTACAGGACTTGAACACTTTTCCCTTTGGTTTTGATATACTTTTTTCTGTGACTTAAGGTAAAACTAAAGGAATCCCAGGCATCTAGTGGTGATGCAGACAACTAAAGCTCTGCATTGTTAGAAAGTTGCTTTGCATGCTGAAAGCACAGCATTCAAAGTCCCCCCTCCATTTAATCCTGGTATCTAGTCCCATAGCCCAACTATACAATTTTTAAGCTGCAAAATTGTTGTTTCTCTTAACCTTTTAAATCACATCAGTTTAATATTTAAAGAATATAAGTTGTTTATTGTTCCACCCCACAACCATACAAGTTTCTTGCTGCCAAACAGTTTTTAACTTTTTAAGTGATACTAGTTTAATATTTCAAGAATATTCTTCTCATCTTTTATGCTGCAAGACTGGTTTAATTCTATTATCATTTTAATTGTTTTGGAGTACCCCTGATGTCTAATGCTCCCCTCAGTAACGTAAGATTTGCTTGATAGTCTAGGAGATTTAGAAGTATGATTGCCCCACACTAACATGCAAACATAAAGCACTCCCTCATCCAATCACACTAATGGGCATACATTGACACACAGACACACACACACACACACACACACACACACACACACACACACACACACACACACAACCTATACTCTAACCTACCCCCTACTGTGACCATCAGGGTAGATACACGCAAGCACCCCCCATACACACAATACCTATACTCTTACCTACCCCTTACTGTGACTACCAAGGTAGATACATGTGCACACACACACACACACACACACACACACACACACACACACACACACACACACACACACACACACACACACACACGCACACACTCTCTCTCTCTCTCTCTTTAATTGTACTCTAACTAACCCCATACACTCTCTCTCTCTCTCTCTCTCTCACCTGAAATGACTCAGCCCCCTGCATAGACTTACACATGCAGCCACACTCACATACATGCATGCACACCACCCAAAACTACCTACCTGCTAAATCCTCTGGCATTTACCTCTACCACAATCTCATCCATTGAGAATAATGGGAGAATGAAAGTTTTTGGCTGAGCTCACTTGCATGGCTGTAACTATCAACTTAGTTTTGTCTCAATAGCTAAACGCAGCAGTAGACTTTTCTTTGATTACACCAGAAAGCTGAAAGAGAAGTTTTTTTTTTTAGTGTAGCATGTTATCAATAAAGAATGAAGTAGTAACTCAGCCACTGGACATAATTTCTTAACTGGGCAACCTATGAGGTACAGATGTCTGTTTTCAGGGGTTAGCCCTCAGAATTAACTGTTTAAGTAACTTACGGACATGGGGACATAGGAAAAATACTAAACAAGCAATTGCATGGACCAGAAGATAACATATACTCTTTTAAGTAGATGCACTTAAGAGTTTTTCTAGCCTTTACTTCCAATTAAGTAGAGATTTATGTTGGAATGTTACAGAAATAAGTAGAGATATTTTATATATAAAATATATGATCTAAAAGTAAAAAACAAAAAAGAACAGGTTTCAGGTGAACATTCATCTTATCTCGAGGTCTTCTTTATAGAAGCAAGGAAAGCTTATATAACCCCCTAGAAACTATGTTAAACAAAGTAGTGGCATGTGGACATTTCCTGACCTATTGTGATAGCCTATAGTGATGTTACTTCACAAAGGTGTAGAGATCACATTCGTCAAAGTAAGACAACCACATTCTATAGCTAATCTAATTCTAAAATGCATGATTGGTAACTCCAGGTAGATCATTGTTCATAGAGTAGTACTAGGCTAATTACCCTTGTGGGTCATTTTAAGCCTAACCAGTTACCCCATGTGAGAATCTAACCCTGCACTATGAATCTTTGCATCAAGCACCTTAACCATTATGGCAACCACACTGTACCACTTTATAGCTCACTGATACTGCATATTATTGAGTACAGGGATGCACTTTTTAGCTTTCAATCAAACCAGATGAGTCTGTTTAAAAAGCAACAGTAATTTCCTCATTATAAAATCACAGATTTGAAAAACTTGAATAATACAGAAACTTCTGTGGCCCTTTCATTATATTCTATTTTTATAAGTTAGGGCTGTTTTTAATGTTATATTGTTTATTAAGATTATTGATCAGAGTAATGAACTAATTGTACTTGAACCATTTCAGCCGCTGCTCAAGAAAGAAAAATATAGAATAAGACAGAATAAAGATTAAATGTTACAAGTAGTGCATATAGATATAGCTATGATTGCATGCCAGATTACAGAAATACTCAGCATGCATTAACATAAAGAGAGAGTTCAAAGTTTGCATATTAATCTGTAGTACATTCAAGAATGCAGATGAATACAGATTATATTGTAGAAATATATTCAAGGCACATGAATAATTCTCTGCCAGACCCTGCCATCCCTTTGGCTATTCTTCCAAGTAAGTGCCATTTGTGAACAACCTTCATCACTTATATCATAATCAGTAAATACAGTATTTACAAAGTTTATTTGTAAGTCAGCCAGAAAGGCCTATAAGAAAAGGATACATCCTCTGATCCCCACTGAGCTTTGTTCTTCACAGAAACACTTTAACAACAATCTTGGAGTTGGTATATACACTTTGCTGGGGAGGTGGGGTACAAGGGGGGCTTACTTCCCTGCAAAACCATACCCACGGATTCATGAAGCCTGCGCCAGGTACAGGCATAGCGTATGCGGGACAACACCAAATATGTCCGCCAAGCGATTCAGGTACGAACCAACTCCATGTGCACTACCGGCGTACGCCAGATCTACACAGCCCTCGGCCTAGGTATGAAAATCACCCCATGCGCAGTGTCGCACCATGCTAATGAAGGCATACAGCGATTCACGAAGTGGTGCAGGCGTAGCACAAGCCCATGGAAATGTAAACCAAAAACCATGGTTTACATTTTCCCAAACAGAACATCGGAGTTATGGAAGCGGACCAGACTCATGTATTACAAAGTTAACATAGGCCAATGGCGAAATACACAGCCAATTGCACAAGAAAAGATGTACAACACCTAAAAAACAACATTTAATGTCATGTCCACAGTAACGCACAGTACAACCACAGGGCATGTGTGCGCAAACAGGAATACAAAGGAAATATATACAAATGTCATTAAATCGCAATGAAAGACAAATCAGGATTGCACCATAATATGCAATGGTAGGCATGGCACACCACAAGCAAGGCGGAAGGGTTGCCAAGGGCCCGTGACAGTGTTCGGTGCTGTAACTATGAATTAGTAGTCGATGCCATACAAATGAGGCAGGTAATACTGAATCGCAAACGTCCCGCGGGATTAAGGATGTACCTGACGGCGCAGTGCTATAACACAGATGAGTGTATCTGAGGTGATACATGACATCAGCAGAGGGGTGTGCCACCGTATCAGTAAGCACATTGGAGCAATGCAAATCTGGCCTGGCCATTGCTAAGCAAAGCTGCAGGACAGGGGTGGGGAGGAAGGTATAGAACCATTTAGCTGAGAGCACACATGGTGCCCGAAAGCGCATGTGTACGGGGATGAAATCGTGGCCGAAACCCAGTAAGTGGATGCACATGCCACGAACAATAGCACAAACAGGAAGGTCAGGGGAAGAAAAGAAGGAAATGCCGAAGCAGGGTAATTGGCGTACTAATGAGCAATTAACACCAATCAAGTCACGGCGGCCAATTGATGGCAGTAGACAAGCCTGCATGCAGAAACCTGCAAAACAGGATAGGGGAGGCATAGGATTGCAAAGAAAGGAGGGGAGGACTTGGAATACAAAGATAGGAGAACTGTCATAGCAGAGCAAAGCAAACCCACAGTAGATCGGCAATAGCACACATTACGCAAGATAAGCCAGGTCTAGGAAAGTACAAATGAAAGCAGGCAGCTGGATGCATGCCAGCAAATGGTAGGTGTAACATGCACAAATGTAAATGGAAGGGCAGGAGGTAATTCACGGCATCCAAATGTAATGCAACACCAAAAGCAGCACAATAGTGGTTCCGTTAATAAAACACAGAAGATACCCTGTAGCCACGATCGTACACACATACCCTATGACATCATCGGTGTTCACAGCAAAACAGTATAAAGTGTGAAAGCACCCAACACACACCTGTGTATTCCCAAACACCGCACCATAGGTGTAAACAGATGGGGAACTTTTAAAATGTACATGTTGGGAGCTGCCATAGCTGTGATTCATCGGCATGTGTTACAGACCGACGGTGTTGTGGAGGATGATGCTGACAACCACCGTAGGCCTCGGAGGAGGAGAAGAGTGTTCAGACCAAGGGTAACCTACCAGGGGCTACATGATCCGGAGATAGTAGAGCATTACAGGGTGGACAGGGACATCTTACAGCAAATAGTAGAGCTGTGCCGGCCACGCCTGAGAACCAGAAACAACAGAGGGGAACCCATCCCAGTGGACACGAAGGTATGTGTAAGCTTGCGAATACTAGCCACAATTACCTTTCAAAGGCCAACTGGAGATATAATGGGGATCTCAAAGGCATCGGCATCCAGGGTACTACAGCAGTTCCTGCATGCCATGTTACCACATGCCAATGAGCATATATACTTCCCCCGAACTCAGGAGGAGTTGGCCAGCAATATGTGTCACTTCCACTGTGTGGCAAACTACCCGGAGGTACTGGATGTGATAGACTGCACGCACATACAAATCAAGTCACCACCCGGTGAGTATGGTAGGCGCTACATAAACCACAAGGGATTCCACTCCATCAACTGCCAGGTTGTGTGCAATGTCCAGGTCATTATCATGGATGTGTGTGCTGGCAGCCCTGGAAGCTACCACGACTCCCATATCTGGCATGCCTTATAGCTGTATCAGGTATTTGTCAGGGGGGACATACCACAAGGCCACCTTGTGGGGGATGCTGGCTATGCACTGGAGCCATGGATGATGACCCCCATCAGAAATGCACACACACCAATGCAAGAACGCCATAATGAGGCACACGCACAAACCAGAATCATCATAGAGCGTGTGTTCGGGATGCTGAAATCATGGTTCCGGTGCTTGTACAATCTGGTGGAGCCGTGCAGTACTCTCCAGGCATGTGTGCCCACATCTTCATAGTATGTGCCATGCTACATAATATGATCCTGCGGAAACAGCTGCAGCAGGGTCAAAATGAGGGAGGACCTCACAGCCCAACGCAATTGCCAAGGCCAACCCAGGCAAAGAGGGATCCAGACCATGGACACACTGTGCCAGCCCCAGTAGGCAGACGGAGGCATGCCCAATATGCCTATGCCTTGGCAAAGAGGGAACGTATAGCACATACCTTGACAGTGTAGGCTCCCATGGACTGACACCCCTCCCCACCTGCACACACACAGTAACATGGATGGCACAGAAATACGACTGCCTGTAAATTGTGATGTATAGGTGGCCCACTGTGGAATCCTACATAGGCAGCCATAAACATTGTACATGCAACAGCCATTGGAACACGGAAATGTCAACACCTGAACAGTAGATGCACCTATCAGCATTTGTCGGTGCTGTGTGTATAGGTTCTCAAGTACATCAGTAGGTACACGCCCGATTGTCAGAGGCAAAACACCAAGCGGGGCAAACAGTGACTCCCATCGCCACAACATTGAGTAAGTAACTGGCGCTTACTGGAGCAGAGGCAATCATGGGAGCACATGTGTGTAAGCACTGTCCTACACACACTCATCACGGATTCCCCGCTGTGTTACTGAGGGGCTCCACAAAATGTAATCATGGATGTTGTGTCAAGGCAGGGGATGTACCCATGACAGGCATTCGTCACCCTGGCTTGCTGCATCCATGGTCGTATGAAGGTGTAGCAAATTATCGGGTGTAGCTAATTGTGATATACATACCCAATGCCGGAGTACAGCCAGCCAGTAAACATCACATGGACATACCATTAACTGGACTCATCAATTTGTAAACTAACGGAGTTATCCATGTGAGTGTAGTGTGGATTAACTGCTGTAGTGTACTGCACATACAAAATGACATAATTCGTGTACAACCCCCAGATGTCCAAGTGGTACATGCAGTGACTGTCGTGCATGTTCCCGGTCCCATGTCCCACAAGGGATGTAACGTAATCCCGACGGCACGGGTAATGCATTCTGGATGCAGGTCATCAGAATATGTGTAGCACACGTTAGCGGGAATAAGCGTTTCCCACAGCTGGTAAGCAATGTTTAAATACGACTATATGGATATGCGTGAAACAGGGCTAAGTGTCACCGACCACTGCGCAGATCACGGTCAGTGATGTACAGAACAGGTGAAACCAGCATTAGTCACCCCTGAACAAATAGCGCCTGCTCTGAAGGGTAAAACGACCACTGCCAGGAGTGGAACAGGCATTCATGTATACAATTACCCAACACTATTGCTAGGCAAGATGTACGTACGGTAGGGTTGCCACAGTTCAAATGACCAATGTGGGACATATGCCAGATGTCTGCAGGACGACACATACACCCGGCCAGTACAAAAACCAGAATGTCAGTGTTTTGCATAAATAAAAAGCTTATTCTAGTAATGGTCGCAGGTACGTGTTCCGTGTCCTGTAACATGTAGGTGGGTCAGATACAGAATAAGTGTTTTATGCAACTATGACATAAATTATAGGGAATATGTTTGTCCCAAAGTCGCAGGACATTTGCTATGTTCACAAATATATAGCAGGACACAACTGCACAAAGAGGGACTGTCCCTCGCAAAGTGGGATGGGAGGTAATCTTAACCTATGGCAGGTGTGTAATGCAACAGGTACAGACACAAATGTGCGGAGTCCAGGAAACACAGTATACACTGACAAACACACAATGAAAGGCGTAGCATGCCTGTCACCACCCCTGTCCGAGATATGTATATATATATATATATATATATATATATATATATATATATATATATATATATATAGATCTACACATATATAATACAGATAGAAAGGGCAATAGTGTGATATATGTCAATATACAAGGGGTCACTGACATCTGCAAATATATAGATAGATCAACGACATTCAAAACACCTTTGAGGTACAAATAAATAGGATACCGCCAATTATGGAACATGTCACACACCGACACGTGTAACCAGGAGGCTGAAAGACAGAAAGAACACAGTACTGGAACAGTAGAACTGCGAGCAATATGACGATAGTAAAGGACATGTAGTCACTGCTGGTGGCGGTGTGGTCCACGTAGGTACCGTTTACAACTGTGGTTGTGAGTGATGTAGCCTGTGTATGTGTGTGTTGAGGGTGCCATGTGTGTTCCCGTGTGACTAACATGTGTGTGTGTGTGTGTGTGTGTGTGTGTGTGTCTGCATCATGTGTCTGTAGGTGGCAACTCGGAGGTAGATGATTACGGTAGGTGTGGGTATAGCTAGCCGTAGACATGCGGTAAACACCTGTCCCACATTGGGAGGGACCCCCCCTGGCTAGGTGTGTCTTGACATGAAACATTACAAAGGGCAACTGTCCAAGAGTTTAGGACATTAGTATGTCCCAAATATTATGCAATAGTTGCAGGAAATACTCATGCCTGTATGTAAGAAAAGGAAATGTTACATGCAAACCGATAAGTAGTTAAGGACCAAGAACAATTGGTATGTAATGAGGATAAAAGTATGTGCTATCCTGTGTACTGCCCGTGGCCATATGTCAGCCTGTAAACACCACTGTGTGACCCGCAAGTGTCCAACTATGGCCATATGAAAAGGTGGCAAGCCATGTCACAGAGGGTCTGACACCAACACCACTGCAATGACTGCAAATATCTGGGACAGACATACAAGGGATAGCGGTCATTTACAAATATCCCTGCACATATCGCCGTACATCCGGAGGTATGGAAGTATCAACCTCACCTGCATACCATATAGAAACCAATTAACAATGGCCCAAAGTAAATTCCCATAACAGAAGTCTATTAAGTGATAGCACTGTAATTAGGGAAGGGGCCCACACACACATATATATGGACTACGTAGAAATGCAAGCCCCACAAAACCGTATATGCTACGTACACCCACCTACATCCCCCATACTGGAAACAATAGCAATACAGACCATAACCACAGCCCAAACATCTAGTTAGTCAATTACATCTGCTGAACCGTTAACATACCTTGTGAGAGACACTTTTAAAGGTGCCATGCAAAATTGTATCCATCGTATAACAGAACAAACGGCGATGTTACAGGTGTTTGCAATAGTCCTTTATCAGATGGGTGGGATGACAGGTACAGTCACAGGTAGAACCACATACTCAAGCCGTCACACACAATCCATGGGGGACATGACTCCAAAATAGACTTGGCTCTACACATAGCAGCTGCAATTACACACAACAAAACACAATACAGGCCGTCTCCCCGAAGGCAGGGCAATTGGCCAACGCCCAAGTGGAGAATTCAATTATACCCCACTGCTGCCGCGTAATTGGCAAATGGAGTAGCTGCACAGCTAAAGTGCACATAATTAGTCACACCGGACCACCAATTGGTGGCAGTAAACCACATGTTGCAGGTATAGATGTATATAAGGATGACTTGCCAGGTATGCAAACTGTATGCTCATACCGTAAAACAGTTTAAAGAGTGATACAGAAGAGCGAGATAGAGACAAAACACTGGAACGATATCAAGGTATGTAGAACACTAACTGTATGTATAGTATGTTCTGTATTAAGTTATGTCAGTGTATGCATAGCCTGGTTTGCAGTAATTAAAAGTGTCCGCCATGCATAAAGTGGGGAATGGTATTTATGTAGTGATGTCTTGCTGATCGTAAAAATGCTTGTAGAAGTTGTGCGTCCAGCAGTGGGCCACAAGGTATACAGCACAGACACCACAAGGGACGCAACATAATGGCTTTAAACAGAACAATGTCATACGACCCGCCGTCAGTGGCAGGGTATGTCCAATAAGTACGTGCCATAGCAGGGGATAGTATATGTGGATATACTGTAACAGTACGCATGTGTATGGGTATATAACGTCAATGACATGTCTAAGGTGGACCCTCTGTGCAAGTATGCTTTGAATTATATGATACCATGTAAAACATGTGTAATGTATAGTACAGTAGATTGATATGTCAGATATGCTACACAGGAGAACAGGCATATGATGCATAACAAAGATATTGTATAGTTATGTGAGTAGTATGTAATTAATTTATGTATAAACAGTTATGACGAAATAAATAATGTAATCCTTTTGCAAAGGACGCAAACATTACTCCCATACTAGAATAGCAGAAGAGATGTGACAGACAAACATGAACATGATTGGCGTGTACAATAACAGGATACATATGGCCTGTAGTCACGGGACATTGTAATAGCATGACAGCTAATCTAACTGGAAGGGCTATTCCAGTAACCATGCACAAAGGACATGTAATAGCTCCACAGGTTCATAGTGGAGTACCATGCAGTCTGGAAAGTCTATGTGTAACAGCAACTACAGTGTGCACACCAGTGGCACCTCTCTAGGGTAGTGTCCTGTGAACAGAAGAGCCATGTGTAACCTGCATCGCTGCACAGTACAGCCACTGCAGTGATCCCTGGAGTACATGTGTCCACTATCCACCAAGCGAGGTATCACATGAACACTGCTACTGACTGTCCATGTGTGATGTACATAGGAATCATGTCCCAAAGCATGGTGAGTGTCCGGTCTGGGAATGCAACCCCCAAGCACATGCCACATACTGTTGCGTGTGTGCACATATCCATGAGCATCATGCTCAAAGTGGCTATTGTTTATGTCGTGTATGCGGAGTATATCCATTAACATATTTGCAGACATGGGCCCTGTCTTTGCAGCAGAGGTCACCCCTGAGTATGTAGTCCACAAATGTGTACAGATGTGGTGTTTGTACATAAGCTGCAAACTTTAACTGTCGTAGCTCAATAAACGTCATGGCGTTTTAATGTTGAGTTGTGTAAAGCTGTTGTGTAAGGTACACCCTAAACAGGGTGTTGTACCCATGGATGTGTGTATAGGTCCGGTGTTCAGAGGTACAATGGGTGCCTATGTACCAGCTACACACCCAGTACAGACATGTGTGGACATGTAGAAGGATATCCATGCCACAGTGGCAATGTGGTAATCACAGGAGTGTGTGTGACATACATGTGTCTTACAAACATGCACAATGCGACATGTATGTAGGGGACTAACACCTATGTGATAACCAGTGGGTGGATGGTGTACTGCAAAGGTGATGTTCATACCAAGTGTCATGCAGGTAGAGGCCATGATGTTCATATTGGTATCCGTCACAGTGACACCCGTATGGATGGGGTCTGTATCAGCTGGTGGAGCAACAACGGCACTGGGTATGCAGTGGTCTGTAAAGCTAGGCAGGGAAGTCCCCTCAGTGGTAGCCTGTACCTCAGGGAAGCATATACCGAACATAAGGGCCCCATGACTGAGGACTGTGGTATGCCAAGTGTAACTGGAATGCAGTATGTGATATGGTATGCCACCCTTAGTGTGTGTGTCCCGTCCATTAGTCATTTTGCATAACTTCCGGAGACATATGTTGTGATGTGCAGGTGGATGTGTATGTTGTCAATACCAGAATAGAGAACGGTGCTGAATGGCAGCGAGAGGACAATGTAGGCTGTGTGGACCCCCATGTCATCATCAACTACTCTGGTGACTGTATGAAAGGTGTTCAATAGGTGTAGGAGGCATGCTGTGGCCACAACAAGACCAACCCAGCTGGCATCAAAGGACTGGAGCACAACAAAGACTCAGCGCATGATGTCCATGATGATGTGCCCTATAGCCGTGCATAACAGTCCAGTGAGGTGTGTAGAGCAATAGTCCCAGTCGTGCATTGTGGCGCCACCTGTGTGGAGTGTTACTGTCGCTGTGTGCCAGTCAGGGGCCACAATGTCTGGTACAAGGCTATTACTGAATATGGTGTCCCAGTGGGGAGACATGCTGTTCAGAGGTCTGTGGACTTCACAGCCTGGGATTTTGTAGGGTGACAAGGGGCCTGTGTCCTAGGGCATATAGAGTGCAGGTCAGTACTGTGTAGGTGTGACTGCAGGTACACTGCAATGTTCCTGCAAGGAATGTGGCCCCGTAGGGAGTGAGAGGGTGCAATGTTAGCATTGAAGCCATCGGACAGCATGTTGCCAACATCACCTGTTATTGTCATGTTCCAGAGTGACAGTTGTATGTGTGAGCAGATGTGGGTATTGCATACGACTACTGACATACCACCATAATGCCTTGTGGTACATCTCAGAATGTGTCGCAGTAATGTGTACGTAGCTAGTTATGGAGTATGTGATGAGGGATCCTGTGGCCCTACCAAGGCTGACCAGTGAGTTACCCCACCCATGGGAATGTACACCACCACTGTACAACAGCCCCCACCTGTTGTTGTAAAGTATGTCCGTGGGACCGCACCCCCAGAGTGTCGTCTGTTATCTGGTGTGTACCATCATGGCTCTGTGTGGAATAGCATGAACCATATTGTCGTGTACATGCTAATGAAGTGCACTGGGGTATGTCTCAGCATTTGCATGTGCATTGTCTACCTGCACGTGTGTCATGTCAACAACTACCGCTGTCATACGACATCTGTAGTTGGTGTTGTAGTACTCATCTACTGTGTATGCCTTGAAGTGTGTGGTGCCGGTATGTGGCTAACAAGGGTGAGTAGCATATGTTCGGATTCCACCAATGAGGGGATAACCCCAGGTGTGGAACAGCAGTCACATGTTGGTAGTGTCCATGTCAAGGATACTGTTGGTCTTGGAGGTGGTGTATGGGTCGAACCAGCCGAGCGGAGGTTATGACTCACGCACAGCGTACGCCTAATGTGCTGGTACATGTGCAGCTATCACAGTTAAGTGTGGGTTACTGTCAGTCTCACATCAGTAGCAGCAGTAGTTCCGGACACAGTTATATGCACGTGGAGCACCTGTGATGCATTGTGCTAAGTAACTAGCCGGGATGTGTGTACAACATAGTGGAATATGGGGACACCTCAGCTGTGGGTGTGGCAGTCCAGGTACATGCCTGAGAGGTACGGTCTGTCTATAACCAGTCATTGCAGGTGTGCTCTGCAGAGCCAAGAGGCAGGTCCCAGTCACTGCAGAGATATTGAAGTGGTGCAGTATCAGGTATGCCTTGCCTGCGTTCGTCACAGAGGATGATGTCAAGCATTGTGTGACATGACCACATGCTTTGCTAGCCAGTTCCCGTTCTGGTGGTGACTGTTATTGGTCACTGTGCAAGACAGGCAGTATAAAAGCAGCAAGAGTCCAACATGTGATCCGTACTCCCAGGGCTGACAGTTGCAGGTCAACTGTGCCACAGCATCATGTTGTTTGACCAGGTCTGTCAAAGTGGACGTATACTAGATGCCTGTGGAATGACAGCAGAAGCATGGACAACTGTTGGGAGTGACACAGTCATTCGTAGTACAGTGGTAACAGGTCCGGATGACAGCAAAATGCTTCCCAGGGTTTGGACCACACCATCAGGGCTACAACACTGGTGGGCTATTGCATGTCCCTGCACATGTAGTATGCGCCCTGAGATACAACTTCAGTCACACAAACATGGAAGATGAGTCACATCGTACCTGCTGAGTTGTGGCATATGTGCATAGGTTATGTTGCAGAACCAGTTACTTGACAGCAGGATGTAAGTGACTATCGCCTTGTGTAGCCTGCTGAGTGGAACAGCAGTGTGACCGCCGACAGTCACCTAAGACAGGTGTGTTGTGCATGTTATGACACCCTATTGGCTGTATATGATGGGCACATGTGTCTGTGGGCTATAGGTTGGTGTGGTTGTGTTTGGCGATGTGGGCTGTCATTGGTGCCCACACAGAGTATGGAGGGGTACTGTACAAGGTGTTTCCGTATGTGTGGCCTGTGGTGGGGATCATATGGGACTATGTGATGTGTGGGGTGCGTTGCCAATGTTGCACATCCCCACATGATTGTCAGGTGCAGTCAGGGTTGGTGACAGTATATCCCCCAGCAGGGCTGCATATGTGCATCCCCCACAGGCTGTACTGTTGTATGTTGGGAGGTGTGCATTGACTGTGTACATGAGAATAACTCTATTGCCACATGTACAACATAGTCATCATAGTGACAGGCAATAG
This sequence comes from Protopterus annectens, assembly GCF_019279795.1. Lineage (NCBI taxonomy): Eukaryota > Metazoa > Chordata > Ceratodontiformes > Protopteridae > Protopterus > Protopterus annectens. Next base: position 660,491,448 of record NC_056737.1, on the reverse strand, counting down.
CACTGGTACATGCCAGTTGGACATGCCTGTATATAAGTGGTACGTGCCAGGTGGACACGCCGTATAAACCACCATGTCCCATGAGGTATGTGAGTGATGTGTGTACGACAGCTGTTGTACTGTTAGCAAGCTGGAAATGTATGGACAGACAGTGTACCTGTGAGGACTGGTGTGAAATGGGTGCTAAACTAAGCAGTAGCTCATAAGGTGCCAAGAAGCTCTGAACAAGTGCCGAGCATGCCCATACATTACAGATAGGGTGTTGGATAATATCAACCCACAAGTGTTGACGACAGTCATGATTGCTGGCACGGCATCAGAACACTGCCGGGTATGGTCTGCAAGTCCATGAACCATTATCAATGTAGATGTTAGAAGTACAGATGTACAAGACAGTACGGATGTTCGGCTACAAATGCCTTTGTATGTCACAGGAGTGTTCTACTAGTGGCCTGTTGACAGTCTCACAACTACTAAAGGTGCTACAGTGACATGTGCATATCACACGGTGTCAGCTACAGTAAACCAGGGTTAATGTGTTGTACCCCACCCGCATTGTAGCCCATACCACACAGACAAATGTCAGCCATCTGTGTATGTGAGGATGTGAATGGCCATGACCTATGGGCAATAGTTGTCACAGTGTTGTGAACAACATACAGAATGGGCTGTGTGTGTGAGGTGTGTGACATATGTGCACATTCTGGTGGATGATATCAGCAATGACACCACTAGGGTAATACCCCCATACCCATTAAGAAACACCTAGGCTGTGGTCAACATTATGGACACTGTGTTAGGGATGGTGTAGTGTAGTACACCTCCCTGAGCTGGAGACGTCTCCCTGGCCCTTTAGGTAGTCATCCGAGGTACCCATGACATGACAGGGTAGTATCCATGAGCACGGAGATCATTGGACAGGCATACACAGCACCCGTGTGACCAATATTGGAATACACATCACCCTCCAGGCGTAGGGCCCATGCGTGGATGGCTGATACCAGCCTCAACAATACTTGCCTCCAGTATGCAGCATGCTATCCACCTTGCATACAGACATATGCCACACTATGCTGTTAGACATGCTACATGTCCATAGCCTGATCTGAAAGACATACATCATGGGCAACCTCCGTTCTATGACTAGGATAGTCACATGCTGGACAGATCCCTGTGCCATACCTGTGACATACTCCCGCCATACCATGCAGCCCTGTCCACATAGCTGCACATATCATCCCTGTCATACTTGGTGTGATGGCCGTATGGTAGATGTAGTATCAACTATCTGGATCAGTAATGTATCACTGATTCCCCTCATGGTGGCATAATAGGTATCGGATACAGGTAGGAAACCAGCCTGTACATGCTATAGCCGATAACCTTACCTGCGAATGACGTCCGACTAACCATTGTCCCATGTCTATCACATATGCAACACAGGAGATCCGTGGCAGGATGTTGAACAGCTGTACAGTGCAGTGCAGATGTCTATGGCAAAACAGATGCATGTGCAGGTTTCCATGCGTACTTGGTGCATTGTCACTGCCCAAGTCCATTAAGGCTGTGTCTGTGTTGATATGTGACATATACACAGCATCAAGGTCAACAGCATTACCGTGGATACATCAGGCATGTGTAGATAGGTAAGAACACCAGTGCAGGCAAACAGACATGCCCACATGGAGACAGACGTTACATGCAGTAGGAACACTAATGAGGTGACACACATATATGGGGATGATATCCAATGCATACTGGGTGTTACATGTGTGTGACACATACATGCCAGTCGTGTTAGTGTCATGTTGATTTGCAAAGATAACTGTGCAGATGTACTAGAAATGTATGTGCAGCAGTATCACTGTACATGTCTGTAAATGTGACCTGTCACCTTCATCATGTCTTACAGATAATGCCTCGTACACACCTACCAGCATACAGCTGACAGGAGGATGATTTTGTAATCCCGTACCTCCATGAGAACTACAAGGTGTTATTTAGCCATGTGCCACAGCATGCACAGCAGCGGGGCGACCTGTGGTAGGATCTTAGCAGGAGGGTCAATGAATTGGGTGGCCACAACCGCACCTACCAGCAGGTGCGCAGACACTGCACGGACTTGCTACGTCATGCAAAACAGCATGCCACTGCAATTGCCAGGGAACAAGGTGGAACAGGTGGTGGGCCACCAACCCAGCCTCCACTCATACACACAGAGGAGCTACTGGCCAGTCTGGAAACACCCTCGGAACAGCCCCCACAAACAATAGCTGCCATCGTGGAGGTGGGTGTCTCCCAACCAATGAGCCTGGAGTTGCCTGGTAAGTCAGTACTGAACATATGGCCAGTATATCCCACGTACGTGCATGTGTCAGTGTACATCATGTAATGTAACAACATATGCAAGGTATGTGGACACACATGCTTTATGCTACCCTGTGTATGCACCATACCTCTGAACTGTACAGGTATTTGCAGGATGTCCAGATGTCTGCCTCATATTGTCGGTGTGTTCCCCTTAATATCTGTCCCTTTCTGGCAAATAGCTGAGGAATGGAGTCATTAAATGATGACATACATTTGTGTTTATGACTGCACATTCCGTGTAAAACCCATGTGCATGCAAACCTATTAGTCTAGCAAATTTCTAAGTTTGCAAGAGCAATATGTCACAGTTGTCCCTATATGTCCCCCATCATAGTAGGCTTTGTCCACATTTATTGTTCTAAGAGGTTGAGAGGTATGGTATGCACACATGTGCTGACTATATGCTATTGTACAGGTGAATGTGTTAACTTGCACTGTGCACCCTGTGGCTGTCATACAGTCATGGATAATGTTCATACTGCTGTGTCACCCTATACAGGTACCTCTGGCGTGCCGCACAGACAAGAGTCCATTGCAGGTGAGACTGTCATCGGTATCAGGCATGTCAAAGCATAGATCTATTCACCATGTGGCCAGTTAATACATGGATATACAGGTCGCATCACCCATCATCCACACAGGCCACCCATGTGCAATATATACAACTGAAATGCCACACAGACATGAAACTACAGTATTTGTCATTGCTACATGAGTGTCCAGCTGTGCATACAACGGTGGAGGTGTTCTACAATGGGGGCATATGTACTATACAGTGGAACAAAACGTGTGGTACACAAACCAGTACCGCACAGTGAGCAGTGATATGGGCAGACCACAGGCGTCACCATTGTGTTATATGCCCCTGCAGTGGTTTCACAAATTGTGATGTTCCATCCGACATGTCTGAGACATGTAGCGTTTTGGTTGCAATATTGTCACAATTTCCCATAACCCATACCCCACATACCACACATACAACTGTTGTCTGCATAGCCCTGTGGATGGTGACATATCCAACATCTATGTATGTCATATGGGACAATACAGACATGTGTGATAGACGGCCATCACATACATGACCAACACATGTGCATACATGGCCATGTGGGATGGCCAGAGACACATAGCCAAACAGAAGATGGGATGTGGATACACCCTGTCCCACTTTGTCCACACATGGTCCAATTACAGCCATACTAGACTGATTGTACAGGTGATGTGGTACGCTGCACATCCTAAATGCCTGTGCACAGCTAGTGGAGGTGTCAGTGACGTGTACCTCATAAGATGTGTTGAACATGACATCTGTGTCATAGCATGATGGTAGTCACCTTTACAGATTCCACTGACAGTGACACCAGGCCACATATACTGTACTTTTCCCCTGCTGCCGTAGGACATCACTGTTAGCTGTGCACCTTGTGTGCATGGTACATCAATGTCATGTGTGAAATGGTGACGTGACAGGTCCGCTATGTGTGGACATGGTTGCCAGGCAGCTAACACTCTGTAGTCATCATGCAGGGGTGTCATCTGTATGTCCTCCAGTGACCTGTCACATGACACAGTATGGTTTGGTGTGTAAACACCTCAGCATCGTAGGTCACAATTCACAGGTATGTCATGGGTATGCATGCAGTTCTGGATATGCAATGCATACATAACATGCACTGTTTAGCAATATAGACGCCTCATGATACCATGCAATGGCACAGTGTCTGTACATCACACTGTACAGCAATGTAGATGGCTCACAGTCCCCTACCATGCCCATGCACATTTGTTCAACATGCATTCTATCTGTAGGGCATATTGACAACATCGCAATGTGATACCCAGTACGATGCTGTACATGTGTCAGGACACCATTGTGTCAGGCATGCATGCATGTTAATGCACACGTCAGCAGATTACATGACAAGGTCACGTCAGCCATGTGTACTGTTATCCTGTTCTGGTCCACATGGTGTATCACGGGGATGCATGCATACTACCATGATCGTGTGAATTGCATGGATAATGATATGACACCTGCCTGCTGTAGTGTGCATTCCAGGGGGTATGCTTACAAACACTATTGATGTCTGAGCTGCATGCTGTCAGCTGTATCACAAGCATGCTGCATGCCATCTGTCATATCACATGCATGGTGTGTCAGTGTGTGTGTGCCAGTGTGTGTGTGTCAGTGTGTGTGTGTGTCAGTGTGTGTGTGTGTGTTTGTTTCAGTGTGTGTGTGTGTGTGTGTGTGCGTGTGTGCGTGTGTGCGTGTGTGCGTGTGTGTGTGTGTGTGTGTGTGTGTGTGTGTGTGTGTGTGTGTGTGTGTGTGTGTGTGTGTGTGTGTGTGTGTGTGTGTCTATTGTAATTTAGAGTCTTTCTTTACATTCACAGGTGATGTAGGTGCGTTACCCTCCTGCGGTCCATCTGATAGTGTCCCCACAGATGCTCGGCAGTGATGAACATATGCACGAAGTACAGGCAGGGATGTCAGGGGCTGAATCTGTGCCAATGGTTTCCATCCCAGCGATGTCTCCCTCTTCCCCGCACACAGTTCAGCTGCCAACACATACCGCATCTACAGTGGCCATAGAGGAAGGACAGTCAGCATCTGTTAGTGTTGAACAGGAATATGTGGTGGCTACAGAAGGTGTGTCTCCACACCATGGTGGCAGTATACTGACTGCAGATGTACCACACAGGCATGTGGCTGGTGCTGCTCGTAGGAGGACCTTTGACAGACATGTACCTGCAGGACATAGCGCAGCAGCTGGGATCACCAGATGCATGTTCCAGACTGTAATGGCGGCACAGGCATGTGCCGAATGGCAGAACAGAGAAGGGCAGAGGCTGCAGAGGGCTGCTATCAGTACCCTAAACAACAACATCCAGGCATTGGCAGGTGCTCAACAGCAGCTTGCTGATGTTCTGGACAGGCGATTGGGTGACATGGTCAGAATCCTCGACCGTGGCATGGCAATCCATGAGCGTGAGCTGTCTGTGCTGGAACATCTGGTAGGGGTGAGGTGTAGACCACATGGACGTAGGCCAGCTACACCACCTAGTGCAGATCAACGTGAGCATGCCACCTCACATGGCCGCTCCCATATTGCCAGTAGCAGTAGCAGTGCAGCTGGTGCTGTGCTGTCCACACCAGGTCACAGCAGGCCACGTGGACATGGCCCTGGACATTCCCAGTGGGGACACGGTTCCAGTGGCCATGTGTTGTTGGACAGTAGCCATTCTGTACCTCTGCCTGGTAGTGCCCATGCAACCCTTGGCAGGCACAGGAAACATGGCTGTGTCCGGTCACAGTGAGCTGTACAACCTGGTCTGTACAATCTGGAGTTGTCCATAATACCCTTGTGTAGGCCTCACAAATGACAGAACTGTGTGTACACATACACGCACACAGCAAACACAACTGTAGGGCTCCACAACACCCACATGCATACGGAACAGACATGTCCATTCAAATCAGCAGCCCTTACCCACACACATGATGTCATCCATTGGTGCAGCCTATGCCCCTGGCAAACAGTATCACCCTGTGCATATGATGAAGCCTGTGCCGCATCCCTGTCATCCACACCACTGGTGCAGGGATATGCTCAAATGGTCTGATGCACAGGGTGAACAGAATAGTGAGAGGTGTATCTAACATTACTTGTGTATGCATATTGAGGGAAGTGTATGTTGCATTGGTTGTGTGTGAATACTGAGTGCAGGGATATGCTCAAATGGTCTGATGCACAGGGTGAACAGAATAGTGAGAGGTGTATCTAACATTACTTGTGTATGCATATTGAGGGATGTGTATATTGCATTGCTCATGTGTGAATACTGAGAGATGTGTATGTGACATCAGTTGTGTACTGTCAACATGCACCAGTCATACCATGTAGTCCAGGTGCAGCATGCATTGTGATATGTTCACAGTATGTGTCTTGGTTACAACAGTAACAGCATGTTGGTAATGATGCCCTGGTTCCCTCCTATGGTGTACTGGCATGTGCCTATAGGTAGCAGTGTTTGCAGTCCCCCATTTGTAACTGTGGAGTACTCACAGGCACGTATGGCAATATCAGCATGCTAAACGTACCCTCAACCTGACTGTTGGAAATTCAAACATGACACAGATGTCCGAACATGACACAGATGTCCACACATATACTGCACCTGAAGCATGTGGTCAGTTGAACAGGCTACAGTGGACAGAGATGTGACATGCATACCAGGAAACATTACAGGTATGTTGACATGGTGCAGGGGCTGTACACAGCGGTCTGACCAATGATGATGTTAGAGGCCACCTGATAGCATGAGGCCACACTGTGTAGCAGTAATACCCTGTCACAGTACATGAACATGGCCACATTCTCGGGGTCTACAGCACTATAATGCACACCCCATAGTGTTGAGGTGTGGACCCTTGCCTATGTGGTCATCACCCTCGCAGTACTTTCTACCCACATGACGTGGCACAGAGAAGGAACATGCACAGGTAGCCAGTACGGCTGGGATCGATGGCATCAACAGGGTAGTAGACTGCATCACCATGAGGGGTTAGTCACCATGAGGGGTTAGTGATCCTGTTTCCACTGTATGGTAGCATACACCCTCACACCAAGCACCAGACAACCATACATACATACATACACACACACACTGTGGTGACCAGATATGTGTGTACGGATAGCTGATGTGTGTGATGCACCACACCTGCCGACGTCATGCTTTCCATACTGCAGTGTACAGATCTCTACAATGGTGTACAGGGATGTGTAACAACTGGGACGTAGTCCCCACCATATGTGGCATGTGTGGTCATACAAGCAGACACACATGGCAGTGCTGGGAATGATACACCTGCCATATGATGAGCCGTTTGATAGACATGCAGCGGTAATGTCTGCAGTATGCGTACCAACGCTATGTCTGGCAATTGTGTGGCTATATGCACACAGGAGGATGTCAGTGTTACAGGTGTCACATGACATACAATTGGTAACACCTGACCACTGTGTTTGCGTTATGTCATCACCGTCAAGTAACAGTGACATAGCGTACTGTTTGCAAATGGCATGGTAGGATGGTGTGTGACACACCTGTGAGCCATCCCCGACACACATACATCCACACAGGTGGATCACCACTTTATGTACACACATCCCTCCATACATGATGTACAACCAACTGTACTGTCTGTATGTCACCATATACAGGTGTCAATGATGGGGCTGCATTGCGACTGCATGTTGTAGTTAGGCGCAGCTGTGTTACGGACATCGGCCACTACACATGCATGGTTGCTGCATGCACAGTACAGATTGTACATGTGCGTTGGTCCTAGATGTGTCTCCTGTAGCCATGTTTGTATGCATTGTTATTGGTGGACATGTGTGTTGCCATACATAGCACATGTACTGTGGTATGATATCACGGGTGTCATGGGCGACTACTACAGGGGAATGTGTCCTCCATCAACATTGCTACCTCCTGTACTGTGAGCATTCAACAGACATGGACCCACCTTCCATTTGCGTGCGTATGATTGCTTAGGCCACTGTTCTGCACGGGGGACAGTAAAGGCTAAGCTATGTACATATGTGTTGTGTGTGTGGTCCATGAACACATCCACTACAATCACATGTATGACATATCCAAACATGTGTGTTCGTTGATGTACAGCAACACTCATCTGTCACAGCTGTGTAAGACCTGGGGCCCCTGGTATATCTTGAGCTGACCCGGTCATGTATAGTGGTTGGTATAATTGCAATGCATAACACCTGTTGGAACCCTGTCAGTGCATGTGTACTCTGCACAGTTGCTGTAGACCTCTGTACAGTCCACTGGTCATGTGTCACATGGTGTTGTGGTAATGTATGGCTGTGTATTGCTGCAGCAATGACATGGTGATGTCTCGAGGGCTACAGTGTGGACTGCGGTGTGTACATCTGTGATCTGCACCTGTGACAGCTGTGATGGCAGCTGAGTGTGTACTGGTCACTGCATGTGTGTGACTGCCCTGTGCGTGGGGACAGTTATACCTTACTGTGCCCTTCCGTGTTTAGACTCCATCTGCATGCAAGATGGCCCTTTGCAACTGCTGTGTGAGCATGCCCAGTACACTGTCGTGTAGATGGACACACATGACAGTCCAAAGTGAGCCCTTGCATGTTGAGACTCCGTCTGCATGCAAGATGGCCCTTTGCAACTGCTAAGTTTGTGAGCATGCCCAGTACACCATTGTGTAGATGGACACACAGTACAGTCCGAAAGGACTTGTATTACTAAGCATGTGGCCATGGCCAGTGACACCTTGTGCCAGCGATGTCCCTCTGTGCATGGGCATGGCCGTTGACATCCTGTATAGCCATGGTGGTCATCCAGACAACAGATGTCCATTTTCAACATCACGATGGATGCCTACCGAGTACACACACTGGTCGACTATCTTGAAGGGTGTACTGTCTGTGGCGCATCCCGTGTCTATCTCTTGTTGTTGTGGTGCTCCGTAAATCTTACATTGCCCCGATCACACCACTGCCGTGTGTTTGTCTACGTCTACCATCGGACAGTAATATGTCTGCATGCTTTCAAACTGATCAGTCTCTATACAATCCCTGTCGGCATCCTTGTCAGTGCGGATGATGACACGCACCTAGAAATATGCCTCTGGGACTGCTGCGTTTAGTAATCTCGGTAGCACGTTCTGTAAATGCATCATGCTGTAGTGTGATAGGGTAGTTAGATGTATGTTCGACTCCCAGCCCTTCCAAGTGTGTGTGTGTGTGTGTGTGTGTGTGTGTGTGTGTGTGTGTGTGTGTGTGTGTGTATGTGTGTGTTTGCGTGCATGCTGCCGTCCACCTGGGGACTCAGTCTTGCTTTTAGATACCTCACACCACAGATATTTCCTACCGATGTCTTAGCCTTTGCGGATGATGACATGCACCTAGATGTAGGCCTCTGGTATTGCTGTGTTTAGTAATCTCGGTAGCGCGTTCTGTAAATGCGTCATGCTGTAGTGTGATAGGGTAGTTAGGTGTATGTTCGACTCCCAGCCCTGCCAAGTGTGTGTGTGTGTGTGTGTGTGTGTGTGTGTGTGTGTGTGTGTGTGTGTGTGTGTTTGCGTGCATGCTCCCGTCTGCCTGGGGACTCAGTCTTGCTTTTAGATGCCTCACACCACAGATATTTCCTACCGACGTCTTAGCCTTTGCGGATGATGACACGCGCCTAGATGTATGCCTCTGGGACTGCTGTGTTTAATAATCTCGGTAGCACATTCTGTAAATGTGTCATGCTGTAGTGTGATAGGGTAGTTAGTTGTATGTTTGACTCCCAGCCCTGCCAAGTGTGTGTGTGTGTGTGTGTGTGTGTGTGTGTGTGTGTGTGTGTGTGTGTGTGTGTGTGTGTGTGTGTGTGTGTGTGTGTTTGCGCACATGCTCCTGTCCACCTGGGGACTCAGTCTTGCTTTCAGATGCCTCACACCACAGATATTTCCTACCGACGTCTTTGCCTTTGCGGATGATGACATGCACCTAGATGTATGCCTCTGGGACTGCTGTGTTTAGTAATCTCAGTAGCGCGTTCTGTAAATGCATCATGCTGTAGTGTGATAGGGTAGTTAGGTGTATGTTCGACTCCCAGCCCTGCCACATGTGTGTGTGTGTGTGTTTCCAGCTGCATGACAACAGTACATTGCTTTTACAGTATTCACTCTCCATAACATCCGTGCGGCGTCTTTGCCTTTGATGCTGCTGTCTGCAGGCTAGACGTATGCCTGTGTGAATCCTGTGATCTACTAATCATGATAGTGCGTTCTGCAACTGCGTAATGCTGTCGTGTGGTACAGTGGTTACATTTGTGCTCTGCTCGCAACCCTGCCACGTGTGTTGTGTGTGTGCGTGTGTGTGTGTGTATGTATCTATCTACATATATATATATATATATATATATATATATATATAAAATATATATATATATATATATGTATATATATATATATATATATATATATTGTATATAGATATGTATGTTGGGATTATCACTCTTGAATGTGCTGCATTATCTGTACGTGATCACCTTGGATGTATGTACATCTGCTATGGCTCTGTGATAGTGCACATACTGTGTGCTGTAGTGATCGTGGGTTATACTTGTGTAGTGACCGGTTATTGTGTTGCTGGGTATTACACGGGCATTGGAAACAATATTAGTACTGCACCTTTGAATGGTCATATGCACATCTCGGCAACAGTCAGCAGTGGTTATTACATTGGAGGGTGAGTATGGCTCATATCCATATGTAGTAAATGACAATTCTATGCAACTCAGGTTAACATTACAGACTCATGTTTATCCACAGGTTGTGGTACAGATCCCAGGATTGTATGTGTATACATTGACAGGTGCAGGACTGGGTTGGGTTGGATGCATGGAGGGGTGTCCATGGCCAGTAATGACGATCCCTACAGCCTGGCAGGTACGGTCTGTGACTGTCCCACAACCTCCTGTATATGGCTGACACATGCTGTACCTGTGTATATGCAGACACACACACTTACCACAAACAGCTAGGGCTGTCACATACACAAACCCATTGCATCACCATTGGGCCATGCAATAACCGTTGTCCCTCACACACACACACACCTACGTGTACATTGGATGGCTCAATGACAGCTCTGGAAATGTAACACCACACCCTGTGCATATGATGTCACCTGTGCCACCACCTGTGATGTATAACATTGATGCAGGATCAGACTAACCTGGTGCTGATGCACACGGTGGCTTTATTCCGCTGTATTGATGTTAGCATGCTGTTAACACACAGTGTGTTACTTCCAGGTGTATATCAGCAGGCATGATGCATTGCAGCTATGACCATCAATTTAGCATAGTTTACAGCACTGTTAATTCTGATGATGTATTCTCCATCCATGTGCCATTTCACTGATGTGTGTAGTATTGGCAGCATGTGTGTCTGAGTGTGCAGTACGTGTATGATGTGTGTAGTACACATGTATACATGCTTACAAATGCATACACTGGCATACACGACATTACACGGGCTTCACCATTCGTACACTAGCTTACTCGTTCTTCCACACGAGCACACAGGCTAACATGCGCGCACACATGCTTACTCGGGCTTACTGGCGCGCACGGGTGCAGACACACTGTGGGCAGGTTTACAAGTCACATCGGTGGTATCCATGGCATACACCGTCAGTCTCCTGACGTTCCCTAGAATAGCTCATAACATGCCTCTTCCACTGAGTACTGACAGCAAACATGTGACACTGCTCAGGTGAGATTACAGTGTTTTATACATACACACTCATGTTGTCACCTATCTTCTACTCTAATAGTCCCCTTATCCTACACTCCACTGTAGAAGCTTGTCCCATATGGCATGACATGTTGTGATTCACTATCCTCAGCCTCAATTGCATCAGATTGCCTACAAATGCTTCATTACATCTCTGACAGAGCGCTTCCACACATAACAACCAGTACGCAGTAGCCATGTTGTCTCCAGCATGCCATTCATCTGCATGGCATACTAACATCTAACTAAACCTACATTTTGTATGTATATTATACATATTTGACTTGTTTTGAAGTGCAGAGCATTCTCGTGGCGCTGCGCTATACTTCCACACCGGAGATCAGGGGAGGACAACTACTGTTTTATTGATATCCAATGGACAAAGCTGCCACTTTCCTTGGACTTGGACATTGGCATGCTTCTTCGACTGTATTCATACTGTATTTGCAGCTGTCATTGCTCTGTTTAGCAACGTGCAGAATGTTAGTCGCCTAACATCCGGGTACATTTCTGCACATAACTCTGCTCTTGCACGAACAGCTTACTGTTTCGTGTATCGCGTATTTACATCATTTGCATAGCTTTCACATACAAATGGGGTATGTTGCAAATCCCAACATTGTCCGTGCAATGTTCATGTTACGGGCGGTCTTGCACGCCCCATGGGTGTTTGCTGAATAGCCTGGCAGTCATCTTTCCTTGCTGTACTCTCACTCAACTCATACACGCTGGAGGCTTCATGTATCACGGCCTAGGCTTTGCTGTGTGCTACGTCTATTTGTGGTGTATGCATGGCTGTGGGTATGGCCCACTGCCATAATTGGTAAAGGTGACAGCCCTATAGGTACTTCATGTAGACTGCTGTGTCATTTGACATGTCAACACATACCTGCGGCCAATAGTGAACTTCCTACTGCAGCGCTTTTCATACCTTCTGAGTTATCTTGCAGTCGGTAATGCTGTTTCCTCAAACATGCATCTGTTTCTGATCATACCTCTCAACCTCCTAGAGCAAAACATATGTACAAAGCCTAACATGATGGGGGGACAAATAGGGGCAGATTTTAAATATTGCTCTTACAAATGTAGATAGTTGACAGTATAATAGGTTTTGCATTAGTATGACTTTTCTGAATGATTTGGGGTCTTAAACTCAAATGTCTGTCATTATTTAATGACTTCAGTTCTCAGGTATTTGCCAGACAGGTACAGATTGTAAGAGGAACACACCAAACATATGAGGCAAACATCTGCACATTCTGCGAGACTCTGTACAGTTGCGAGGTATGTTTCTGATACAGGATATCAATTTTCTTACATCAATACACACAATATATGGTGCCATCACAGGCCAGATGCCATTACATTCCTATTGCAGGACACACCCACCCAGAGGGTTGTATTCCTCACACAGGCCAACAGGTGCTTATCCACACTAATTATTCTATCATGTACGTTATGTGTATGCCAGTATTTGCGCTTTCTGTCAGTGGCAGAGCTCACGTACGAGTATGGGGGACTGGACACTGTATCGGTGACACTGCATGACACCCTGAGGGACACATGTCTTTTGAGTCTATTAACCTTCCACACTGACTTTCACAGGGCATACGTTGTCATTCACATTTGTCGAAATACATGCTTTTGACTTGTACATGTTTTATCATTTGTCCTGACGTCTTTCTTCTCACCTGTCCACCTAGTATCACTAGTTCTGTAAATTTATTTAGGATGGGTTACCTTCATACCTCTCACCTGTACACATTATGGGTAAACGCCCCGAGGTTTGACCTATGATTCTGTTACATTTGTCATAATAATGTGCCTTTCTGGTAGATTACTGGCAAGGCATGACGGACTGTGCGGTTAGGTAGTAATGACTGACATTTCTATTTCATGATTATTAACTCTCATAACATTCATATTCCTGACTACGCCATTATTCTATCAACGTTCTGACTTTGTCTGGGGTATATTTAATATAGTCCCTATTTGTATTTCATGTACTATGCCTTAGTCCAGCTGTCTTATTCTGAAAGTTTGGCAGGTATGGTTACCATCTTGATCGTACGCATGTCCATCCATGATAATCGCCTACATGACACTGATATAGGTCCCTACGTCTTCCCCCAATGGTTTACACAATATCTAGTAGATGGGTTGAACCTTTTTGGAGAATATAGGTGTGTGCTATACCCACATAGGTATATTGATCACTCCCATGGGGCGTACCTAATAGATCTGTGCCAACCAACACCTAGGCCCATTTCTGCATACCCATGATTAACATACCTGACACCCCTCCACAGTACCCATTAGACATGTTTAATGTGAGTGATAATGAAGTGGGAAGACACTTCTGAGCACTCCCCACTCTCCGGATATCAGGTTGTACGTCATACATTCTATCGACCCATGTGTTATTACCCTTGCACCTGCTACTGTTGCATGTACAGCTATATCGTAGTTGCAGCTGTGACATCTTTTGCATCAATGATGGTTCGCACTTCGTACGGGATCAATTTTGGGGTCCTGCAAAGGACACCTATATTCATGTTTAACGTGTAGAACTTGCAGGCCCTGTCACACTGGTACTTTCCAGGCAATGGTTTGGAAAGCAGCAGTGTATTCACCTATCATGCATGTTTGTCTGTCTATCCATAATAGCTATACTGTGACCTATTTATGTACATGTGTTATATGTACAGGGACATATGTTTGTTGTGTATATATTTATTCATGTATCGTGTGTGTATAGATATATATATGTACATATATACATATGTCTGTACATTCCTCATTTCATAATTTGCTTTGGTTTTAAGTCTGTGGATATATGTGTATATATATATATATATATATATATATATATATATATATATATATATATATATATATATATATATATATATATATATATATATATCCATATCATACCTTTCAACTGTACAGATTTTCGCTGCATGTACAGCTGTTTGCCTCTTATCTTTGGTCTGTTTTTCATAACCTTGTGTCTATCTGGCAATTTAGTGGCATATCATTAATGACTGACGTTGGTAAATAATGACAAACATTTCAGGTTACGACTTCATACACTTCAGAGAATCCATGCTAGTGACACACCTGTTATTCTATCCACTTTCTATGTTTGTTAGGGCAATATCTGGGGATTGTCCCTATTTGTACCAGTTGTTTTCATGGCTTTGTCCGGTTTAGTACTTTACGGGGTTAACAGGTATGAGCCATGTATATAGAACGTGGAGAAATCAGCATTCATTTGCTATACTGTGAGCGGATTACACACGCGCAGCTGCACTTGCATATCCTTATTGTGGGTTACATATGTTTCATAGATATTTGTGCTTATGTGGACTTTCATAATTCTGACCATAACAGTTGCATATCTGTATTCCGGTTTACGGACTGCTGCGAAACACACGTTCACCTTTACATATTTAAATGTGTGTACAGCACGAACGCATTCATTACACTTTAAGGTTATATGTGCAGTGGTCGTAGGTCAACTGGGACTGCATTCACATTGGCCAGATGCTGGAACCACTATTCTATTGGTGTTCTCCCTCATTGATATGTATACCCATAGTACATAGCTACATCAACATATGCCTCACCGCTTCACCTACAACACAGGCATCCATTCTCCTGCTGGGAAAAACATGGTACTACATATTACACATTCCCTATTGCCTACTGCTGTGGACCCCAGCTGCATTGTTAATCACTCCAAGGATATGCAGAACACCAAGGCATATAGTCCTGGCACATACAGGTCTTTGATTGTCAGGTTGCTGATGTAGTGATCTGGGTTTAGGCTTGTATGCCTGGTGATTCTCTGGCCAAGTTCAAATGTCAGACAAAGCATATGGACAGGGAGTTTCTCCCTATTATGAAGTTTTACCTGTGTTTATAGACACAGGTGTTTGGGCACCTGTCAGCAGCTTATTCTGTTGGCAATGCATATTATGGGTGGGGTTGTTACAGTCCATACTCCACGGTGAGGGGTGTTCCCATTCACATTTGACTATTACCTGTATACAGTCATACGGGGATATTATTTTAGACATGAAGTGACTACAGGTATGCAGTTGTACATTACACAAATGTGAAGGGTTGTTACTGTAAATACGTACAGACCATACCTCTCAACCTCTTAGAGCCCCAAATCTGCATAAAACCTACACTATGGGGGGACACAAGGGACACATTTTAACGATTGCTCTTACAAGCTTAGAACATTGATAGAATACTAGGTTTTGCATTAGCATGACTTTTCTGAAGGATGTGGAGTCTTAAACTCAAGATATTTCTCATTATTTAGTGACGTCAATCCTCAGTTATTTACCAGACTGGTGCAGATTGTCGGAGGCACACAACATTAATATGAGGCAAACCTCTGGTCATTCTTAGGGTCGCCATCTTTTCAAATGCCCAAAGTGGGACATGTTCTATAGAAATGTCAGATTTTCCAGGACAAAACATACCTACAGCCATGCATAGTACAGAACTTTACCTTTTTTGCACAAATAAAAGCTTATTCTAGTAACATTTGAATTGTTTATGCTACTTCACATAACATATAGAAGTTTCATATATAAAATAACTGTTTTATGCAACTATTAAAGAAACTTAGGAAATAATTTTGTCCTAAAATCGCAGGACATTTGCTATGTCTTGATTTTTTTCACAGGACACAACTGCCTAAAGAGGAACTGTTACTCGCAAAGTGGGACAGGTGGTAACCCTAGTCATTCTGTGAATATCTGGACAGTTGAGTGGTATGGTACAGACCTCTGTAATACGCTGTTGTGTTCTGGCACAACAGTAGCTCAGCATTAAAGACTGCAGTCAGAATGTGCTGACAGACAGTTGGGTTTAAGACTTCATACTCCAGACATTAAGGCCAATGTGCAAACTGTTATTCTATCATATTTCTATGTTTCTAAGAGCTATCTTTACAAATTGTCCCTGTTTTTGGACCTTTGTCTCACTTGTATTCACGGCTCTATCCAGATATCTTGCTCACACAGGTTGGCAGGTATGGTCGGTCACGCCTGCACACAGTCAGTGTCCCTCTCACTTGATTAGGGTTGACCTGTTTACATCAGTGTCTTCCTCACCCTCATGCCGTTTGCCACTATGCGAATGTGTGCATTATATTCCCCCTCCTATTCGTGTCGGGACACGTGAGTCACGGGAAGGTGTTTTATCCTGGGTAGTAGGTTATGCATGCCCACTTAGGGCTGGACAGTGTCATGGATCTCCACTGCACATTCTGACTTGTGTCCAGATATCTACAGGATTGGACATCATGTCATCATACCCATTCTACTATTTACACAGGTTGGTTATCCCATGAGGGATATCCCAAAAATTGGACAAGACCAAAACAAGTCAGATACCGAAGATATTTGTGGCTTTACGAAAATGTGCAGGGGGTTTTACATGCAGGGGATACATGGTTTGCAATCCTGACACTGCCTAGGGTGACAATACCTACTACATATGCGTAGGGGTCACTGTGTGTAGCTGTGTCTGCAACAAACCAGTGGACCAAGTAAGGCTGGATTTGGTGGACGTTCTGGTATGGAGGCAGGTTGTGTGGTGTGGAGGGTATGCTGGGTAGGCCATTATGCATCCAGGTGTGTTGCGTTTGTTATGGTCAGTTCCATCAGGACCCATCTGTGGGTATGTGATGGTGACATATCTATACATTTGTCTCGCACATTTCCATATTCATATGTTTGTGGGATTGTGTTCTACACTATGGCCTGTCTGCTTTTCTTGCAGCTGTTTCTACATGTGGTTGTGTTTCTTTCCACTTCACCCGCTGCCCGCTCGTACATCTCAGGTTCACCTTTTCTGCATATGACACAGTATTGCCTTTGAGGATTTTACCATTAACCACCCACCCCTCACACACAAATTCATCACACCCCATAGAGCACTACTTTGGTTGTTGGCCCATGACACGACCAGAGTAACCCATTGACTACCCTACATGTGTCGGGTACCTTTATGGTTGTGTGGACTACCCTGCCGTGTTTGCTTTCCACATGCTATACCTCACGCACATAGGTACATGCCCATACTTCACTTTCATTACTTGGTTGGTATATCCGGGTACTACCCATTCGACTGTGTCACATACACATTCGGATTATACTGCTGACTTCTGGATTTTGCCAGCCTGTTGTACTCATTGGTAGGATGGCACCTTTTCCTATGTCCAAGCTCTTCCTTATACATGTCCGACTGTTGTGGCAATGCCTCCCCACAGTCAACGGTTGTGTTTCCACCTTTTCAATTGGCCACAGTGTGACATTTGCGGTGAACACATCATATTTTACAGGCCGACACATACCCACGGTCAGTTCGGCAGATAGAACTTACAATTCTTGCCTATATCTAAGCTTATTCTTGTAGTATTTTGGTGTCTTATTCTGTTTCTTATGACATTTATGTAATATACGTTCAGTGAAAAATGTTTAATGCAATTATTACATGACATCTACGGAATAATTATGTCCTATATTCTCTGGACATTTGCCATTTTTGCAAGTTTGTGTCAGGACACATCTGCCCACAGAGGGACTGTCACTCGCAAAGTGGGACAGGTGGTAATCTTAGTCAATGGTACGGATCATACTGTTCCTTTCGGCCTACATGTGTCCTTATTGCTATAGCTGTTTATATGATCCTTCTGTTTCGTTTACATGCGTATGCTATTTCCTATCACATTTGGTATGTGAAATACGGACATACCTTTTGTATGTGACTATTACATGCCTTGTGGGATATGATTCAGACATACGGTCACTTCATATATCTACATTTCTCCTTGTGTATTTTGTTATGGATACATCTGCACAGCTATGTACCCTCCCTCACATTATGGGTCAGCTGGTGACCCTCTCCATTGGGCTAGACGTACCTACTGGTGGTGTGCTAACATATGATACGTTTCACTTCCACATAGTATAGCTGTCAACACTATGTTGGACTACGGGCACACGGTTTTCATGTCATTTGTTCAAGGGTAGGGACCCTTTATTCCCTACCATGCATTTGTGTTTGCTTCTTCATTTTCTGTTTGCAGGGACTATCTTGCATGCTTTGCATATGTTTCAGTATCCACGGACACTGATAGGTGCGATTACTATTGCAGGCCGAACATAATATTCAGCAGTTTAGGTTGCTCATCGACAGCCGACATTGACACGCCTCCATGCGCAACTTCGTTATGCCCCATGCACTCGCACACATTTCCTATGCACATGGCTGTGGCGGCTGCATGCCTTCATTAATATGCATATGGCGCGACTACTCCATATATACGCCGCACGGCCGGTGCAAGCCTTACGCCGGCCTTGCGCCGAGCTTCATGAATCCCGGGGATAGACTTTTTTTACATTCAAATTTTTGGAAATTTGAACGTATTTCAACCATATGAATTTTGAGTTTAAAAAATTCAATATGACATAAATCCACATATAGGTGCAAAATAGCAAACTGGTAATTGACCATCTATATTAAAGTTTACATTTTAAGCTGAATGTACAATATTTTGATAATTTAAATGTTTGAGTGAATGAATGTCAAACATTTGTGTGGTGGGAATATTGTATAAGGGTATTATTTACTAGTTTTTTTTTGGGGGGGGGTGATGGTGTGGGTGGGGGTGGGGAGCTGTTAAACACTTTAATCTGTAATATTTCTTGTGTATGTCACAGCAATGTCTGGTTTAGCTTTGAAAAGTTGTGAAAATATTTCGGTAGGCACTGTTATGCTATAATGTGAGATTACAGCTTAGCCGCATTGAACAATTCATTGTTAAGTACCTCTCTAACATCAAAATATGTTTAACTGCCTGCCTCCATGCCACAGAATGATGGAACCCTGACTGTGACCCAGGTAACTTTGGCTCAGTTAGATGCCCTGGCACTGAATGAGTCAGACAAGTAGAAGAAGGAATGAAGAGTCAAAGCCCACTCACCTCTCACAGGAGTGGGAAAGGTTTGTATATAGGCAGGGATACACTTAGGTATGTGACTTCCCTGGTGGAGACAGAAAAAAAAAATCACGGCTTGTGCCACATGGGTATTGTCAAGTTCTTGGAAGGAATGCTCTTTGGACGGGTGAAGGGGCATCCTCTGAAGGCAATCTGTTGCACATCTATCCTTGATACCTTGCTGAATACATACAGTTAGGGCTCGGTGAAAAAAAAGAAAAATCTTGGAACCACCCCGGTGACTGAAAGATGCCCCCTCCCAATTGATCCTCACTCAAGTTATGGGAAATAAATGGTTTGATTTTGAGAGGAGGGGGATGATTGGTAGGTAGTGTGGGAGAAAGAGTGGCAAAACAAATAATGTGCTTAAGACGGCTGTTATTTTTTTCTTGAATTTAGAATTCTAAATTCAGTTACACATTCCTCTATAAATGCCTTAGATATGCAGACTATTTAGCCTGTAATCATCTATGTACAGATAAAGCAGTTTGGCACATGCAAACATAATGAGACCTACTGGATACAACAGAGGTATAGAGTAAGACTTAAAATGTAGCAATGGATTTCAGTAATAAGGTGTATATTGAAGTAAGAAAGATACACTTAATGTGTATGCTAATGGATGTATACTCCAGT
Organism: Protopterus annectens; assembly: GCF_019279795.1. Taxonomy (NCBI): domain Eukaryota; kingdom Metazoa; phylum Chordata; order Ceratodontiformes; family Protopteridae; genus Protopterus; species Protopterus annectens. The sequence continues at coordinate 660,471,076 of NC_056737.1, read as the reverse complement.
AAGTGCAAACAAAACGATTAGAGTAAAAATGACAATAGCCATAGACAAATAACAAGGAGCCTGGCATAGCCTTTTCACGTGAGTTTATTATACATGTTTTGTGATTAGACACTGGGGCTGTACATTCAACATACTAATGTATCACAGTGGTTATCACATAGTCCTCCCTAATGCTATTACTTTGCACAGCAGCACTGTGGGCCTTTTAATAAGCATATTGATAAATATAAAAACATGCACAAATTTGTTTTGGTAATAAAATAATACTAATAGTAAATGCCCAAGATTGTGATTTGTTTATAACTGCCCACTGAATACAAGAATATAAGGGAAATGAAGGATGCAAATTTACAACACTGGAACATTTACAAGAATATTATAAATCTGGTCAGACAGTCAGACACACACACACACACACACACACACACACACACACACACACACACACACATGAGCATGCATGCATGCACGTAAGCACCCATCCCCACGCACAAAACATGAAAGCGGTCCCCCTTACCTAACTTACCTAACCCCCAAAACACTAGCAAAAACGCCCCTAACAACCCACTTCCCTACCCTACAAAGTGAACTGTCAGCAAAGCAAACTGGACTGAATAATGAACTGTAACCATGTTTGTGTAAAAATGCTGCATATCATTATTTGAGCATTTTTGCCATTTATCTTATATTACAATTGACAGAGTATGTCACTTGCATTGTATGTGGCCCTGTAATCATATCATATGTAGTTCATTTTTCTTCTCTCTTCCATTTTCTCTAGCAGCTGACCCCAAGGCAAAGGGCAGAACACAAAGGAATGTTTTTTTTTTTATTCTGGCATCCACAGGGCCTTTTTCAAATTAATTTCTGTACTACATTATTGTAGAGCTATTTCATTCCTACTCACCAATCAACTAAAAAATCATGACAGTACAAGGAAGGAAGTACTTAGGAAGATACCATATTGCATTTTAAGTACACCTTTGATCAACATAAATTAACAAGAATCTAAAAAGGATGTTTGTTTCTGTTATTTTTAAGTATATATTTATGGACTGAAGGCCATGAGACAGGAAATTACCCTGTCAATAAGAGATAAAGCTCAGAATAGAGAATTGCCAGAGAAATATGGCATAACTTTTGTATTAATTTAATCAGATACAGGAAGTCATTTTCATAATATTTCCTGAACTACTTGATAACAAATATTTGTTGTTGCAAATAAAGAAAGCAAATTTAATTGTGCCTTATTTCATCAAAAATAATTAGACTGCTACAGGCAAAACTCATTTGTTTTCTTTTCACTGAGTCTTAAGGAAAATCTGTGCACTGTAGCATTAAGTATAAAATAACAAGTATTGTTACCTTATATAAGCAGCTTTAGAGCTAAGGTAGTCATTATGTGGAGTCTAACATTTTCTTGCCTTTCTGGGAGTACAAGGCCGCATTAGAAACTTGGGCAATTGAAACCATAGAGCTATCTTTAGATTATTTTAGTTTGATGTAATATGGTCATCTGTGTTTATAGGCTGGATTAAATAAACCCCTTGTAGTAGTATCGCCATATGTCTGTACTCTGTCTTGTTTTCAATGTTAATGTTTTGCA
>NC_056737.1:660451970-660464470 GCF_019279795.1 Protopterus annectens | reverse complement strand
TAAATTAGTGCAGTGGTAAGCAGGAGTAAGCACTATTAACCAAGATTAATCATATTTAAGCAGTAGTACGCAGGTTTAAGCCCATCTGCGTGGGGTAAGCAATGTGCACACAGATTAAGAAATATTAAAGCTAACTCTCTGTAAGCATATTTAACCGGAGGTTAACATTGCTTACCTTCACTCAAACCCACGCAAACCCACTTACAATTACTTAAAAGTGCCTTAATCACTCTGTCTGCAACAGCCGCTGTTCTGGGCAGGAAAAAGAATAAACAGCCTTTGCATGTCTTAAACCCAGGACCCTGTACATGACAGTTACAGTACTTAACCACTAAGCCATCACAGCATTCCATAAGATTGGGGTATCACTAAACAGATCCTCACTATAGGAAAATCAAACTGAACATGTGAAAGGACTCTATATACAGTTTTATACTGTATAACCTACTACATAACATAAATATGTGAACCGGAGTACTGCATTAAGCCCAGATGTGAGGTGTCATTGTAATAAATTGTTGAGATCAAATAAACACAAGGACCCCATACAGTGTACACACACATGAATCATGGATACCAAACACATATATAACATGTAATGAATAATAAATCAATGCCAAACAGCAAATAGTATACAAATTAAAATTAAGCTACGCTAAGCATTGCACAGCCCAACTTAGTAGGTGTAAGCAATGTGTAGGCCAGCTAACTCAGTCTGCCCATTGGTATACCCCTTTAAAAAATGTCACCCTTAGGTAAGCAGGTTTGCCCATAGCTTAGCATTTTCAAAACCATCCAGCCATGGCAAAGTGCAGGGAATCAGCCTTACTTAAACCCAACAGGTAGGAATACATCGATCTCATAATTGGTTGCAGATTTCTCCTGTAGGCACTATGACTGGTATTGGAGAGGGTGTGCATTTCTGGGTGCAGCACTGGGGCATCCAGGAGTCCAGAGTCATGACAGGACTCTTTGTGAAAGACCATGACAAGTGACTGCTGCAGGGCCACTACCACGGTTCCCAGTACAAAGCAGAAGTCTGGGACCATCAGTGGATCCAAGAGGCTAGGAGGACAGGGGTGGTCCCAGCCATGTGTAAGTATCACTCCAGTACCTGTTTAATAATTGCCAGCTCATGTATATTATGGATGGGTGTGACTAAATATTCCTCTTATGTCTTTCACAGTGGCAGATGAGTGGGCTGCGAACTAGAAGCCCATGCCTGTGGATTGCAGCGGTTGCGAAGTGAGGCAGGTTAGTAATACTCTTGCATGTACTGTCATAGGAAATAAATCTAAAAATAGTAGTAAGTTAATTGCCTGTATAAATGTCCAGTAAATTGGCCCATATCTGCGGCCTGTCAACATGTCCCCCTGGCAAATCAGTGGGATGATGCCAGACGTTTAGGCAGAAAACAAGAAATACAACAGACTGGCAGACATCTACAAGAACAAACCTGTCACTCTAGCAACTCCCCAAAATGTTATGAGAGTAATAAGCCAAGTATGTCCCATCTCCACCCCCATATTGTCAACCTGTGACCAGAGTGTGTGCAGTAACAGAGTGAGACGTATGTGCATAATACTAATGTGGAATCTGGTAATTTGTGTGGCAACATTCAGGTAGTGCTAACAAACATTGCCCCCACAGGTCTGTCAGATACGAACACTGTGCCTAGAAATAAAAGATTGATATCCTGTACTGGTACTGTTTACTCTGGTATTGTATGGCATTGTTAGTGTTGCAGTTGCTCTGAATCATAAGGCATTATTCATCACTGTCACCCACATTGTACTGCATAATAAAACTGTCTAGGAACTCCTGTATAATAGTCTTGTAATTACAATGTCAGGTTGTAAAACCACAGGAGAATTATAGACAGAAATAAGACAAGAGATGCACAGCAGTATCTATATAGCACAATCAACTGTGATGGACAGTGTTTAATTTTTAGCAGACACAGCCATGGTTTGAATCCTGGGAGTGGTAGTAGGCTGTATGGAGAATCATACCCCACAACTGTCCAGAATGTCCAGTAAATTGCCCCATACTTGCTGCCTGTCACCCTGTCACCCTGGCAAATCAGTGAGATGATCACAGATGTTTAGGCAGCAAACAAGAAATACAACTTATTGTCAGACATCTGTAAGAACAAATCTGTCACTTTAGCAACTCCCCAAAATGTTATGAGAGTAATAAGCCAAGTATTTCCCATCTCCTTCCCTGTGTTGTTAAGCAGTGAGTAGAGTGTGTGCAGTAACAGAGTGAGATGTATGTGCATAATACTAATGTGGAATCTGGTAATTTCTGTGGCAACATTCAGGTAGTGCTAACAAACATTGCCCCCACAGATCTGTCATATACAAACACTGTGCCTAGAAATAAAAGATTGATATCCTGTACTGGTACTGTTTACTTGGGTATTGTATAGCATTGTTAGTGTTTCAGTTGCTCTGAATAATAAGGTATTACTCATCACTGTAACCCACACTGTGCTACATAATAAAACTGTCCAGGAAATCCTGTATAATAGTGTTGTAATTACAAGGTCAGATTGTAAAACCACAGGAGAATTACAGACAGAAATCAGAAAAGAGATACACAGCAATATCTATATAGCACACTCAGTTGTGATGGACAGTGTTTTATTTTTAGCAGACACATCCATGGTTCGAATCCTGGGAGTGGTAGTGAGCTGCATGCAGAATCATACCCCAAAAGTGTACAGAATGTCCAATTAATTGGCCCATATCTGCTGACTGTTACCCTGTTCCCCTGGCATATCAGTGTGCTAATCTCTGACATATAGGCAGTATTTCATGTCATATAACTGACTGTCAGGCCTGTAAATATTTGGAAAATATCAACAAAAAACAAACCTGTCATTGTACAATTCACTAAAGGTTTAAGAGGGCAATAGTCAAAATATGTCCCGGTTTACCTGCATGTGGTCAAGACATGCCCAGAGTCTGCGCAATAAGAGATGGACAGGTGTGTGCATAACATCAACCTGGAATCTGGTAATATGTATAGAAACAGTTAGGTAGTGTTAACAATCAATACCTCCATAGGTATACCAGGTAAGAGGTGTATACCGCAGGTAAAACTCAGTTCATGTATATAGTTGTCTATATCCATAGCACTGTCCAAACTAAGGTGATAGGGTAGTGCACTAATACCTGTAAGGTACAGATCACAGCACTGACTAGGAAAGTAATGAGAACTACAGGAATATACTAGTTGTTAATTGACATCTTTATCCCCCCCACACCATATCTGCAACAATAAACCAAATACACAACTCAATCAATATGTGCTGTATCTACTGTTGTGACATATGTCCTATTGTTTGATAAATATTTAAATTTGTTTCTATGCATGTAACATGTTGAAATACTCCCACATTGGTGGCATGCTGTCATCAATGTACCTGCATGCTGTTGTAATGGCCACTGTGGTTCCATATAGGCATGTGTTCTGTTTGCTATGCAACTGTTCCATATCTGGTGTTTTGGGTTAATGGGAATATCTATGCATGCTGTTACACCTAATCCTGGAATGTGTTGACTATTACTAACCCACATATGTTGTAAAATTGAAACACCATAGCACGTTTGGGAAGGCCAGTTCTGGTGGACCCACCTGTCCCACCTTAGCTGGTAGTGGCAACAGGCACCAACACATCTGGGACCTCCTCGCCCGTTGATCCTGCACCCCCTTTGGGTGGAACTGCCTCAGGGGATGGGGCTCACCCCCCAGGAGCAGGTGCGGACAGGACACTGTCACCCATTGCCAGGTCTAGGGCATGGTGCATAGCGAGCTCCACAGGGAGTTCAGAGATCTGTTACACCAGCTTGAGGGACATGTGTCACAACTAGAGGGTTGGCCTGGCCCTCCTACTTTGCCCAAAACATAGCCAATTTCGGGGCTGTGAAGGTGCAGTGATGACTGCCCATGGGTGGGGACCTCAGTCCCACTGTTTCCACTAGAGGGCTCATGGGCTTCCGATTTCTAAACACCCCTTGCCATCAAGGTATTTGGTCCCCACATGTGTCATATACTGCCCCTGTATGCGTCTTGTCTGTCTTGTCTGTTAACCTACCCAACCTATCTCCCCAAATATACCTACTATCCCTCCCCAAAATCCCACTCTCACCTGAAAAAAAAAAGGGGAGATCTGTTCCCAAAAAAAAAAGATCTCGCACCATACATAGCTTTCCATTATGCACACATTTCCACTGGACACATGTAATCTGGTCTAACTGGCTTCACAACATATTATTGTTGTCCTCAACCTTCTCTCAGGGGTTTGAGTGTTCAAATCTATCTCCAAATTCAGTGTATATGCACAGCTGTTGCTGTAGAAGAAATGGGTAGATATGGACCTTCCCTGCACCCATCCTACACATCCCTAGCTATTTTCCCTACTGTCTTTCCCTCTTTGTGCCACTTTTTCACCACTTTCTTATCAACTTTTTAAAATTTCTTTTAAAGAAATTAGCACAGGGGTAAGCGGGAGTAAGCACTTTTAAGCAGCAGTAAGTGAGTTTAAGCTTGTTTGCATGAGGGCAAGCAATGACTACACAGGTTAAGCAACTGAGAAGCTAAATCAGTATAAGAAACTGTAACCGGATGTTAGCAGTGCTTACCCATGCAAACCCAATTACAACTGCTTAAAAGTGCCTTATTCACTCTGTATCCAACGACCCTTGTTCTATTCAGCAACAAAATAAACAGCTGCTGCAAGGCTTGAATGCAGGACACTGCACATCATAGCCAAAGTGCTTTACCACTAAGCCATGTCAGATATATTTAACCTTGATATTTTCACAAACATATCATCCAGCAGTCATTCAACAATACCGAAAATGTATTTAAACATGTAGAGTTATGTGTGTGTATATATATATATATATATATATATATATATATATATATATATATATATATATAAATATATATAAATATATATGTGTGTGTGTGTGTGTGTGTGTATATATATATATATATATATATATATATATATATATATATATATATATATATATATATATATATATGTATATATACACATATGTATGTCTACAGATATACAGACACCTATATGTATATGTGTGTGTATATATATATATATATATATATATATATATATATATATATATATATATATATATATATATATAAACACATATATGCAACACGATATATATCTACACACACACACACACACACACTCACACACACACACACACACACACACACACACACACACACACACACACACACACACATATATATATATATATATATATATATATATATATATATATAGATATATATATATATGTCTACATATATACAAACACACACATATGTATATAAATACATGTCCCCCTATATTTCCATCACAGTGCTGCATGCTATGTGACAGGGAACATCACACATATGAATACACACACATATATATACAGCTGTAAGTGTGTGCAACATGGACGGTTATGTTATTTGTGACCCCCTTGTTGGGACCACATTGCCCTTGTCTGTGAAAGTGGGAATGGGAAATTATGGGAAGGATAGCAGGTATATTTGTGGAAGTGGGTTGGGTTGGTAGATAGACAGGACAGCCTACAGGGGTGGTATATGACACATGATGGGTAAACACCCTGGATGGTGGGAGTGGTCTGTGATTTGGAAGCCCCATGAGCACCCATATGGAAACAATGGTAACAAGGCCCCCGCCCATTGCTAGTCACAATAGCAGCTTCACGGCCCTGAAGGTGCCTGGCCTGGAGGCTGAGCAAGAAGAGCATGTAGACCCTGTGATTGTGTACTGAGGGCCTCAAGGTGCTGTAGCACATCCCACAAGTGTCTATGAATCTCCTTATGCAACAGACCCTGGACCTGACCTCGGATGACAGGATCATTTCTGTGTGTGCCCCCAGGGGGGACACCATCCCTTGAGGTGGTTCCACCTGAAGGTAGTGCTGGACCACTAGATGAGGAGGCCCAAGGGTGGGTCCCACATGTGATGTGGACTGGTAACATGGCCAGATGAAGTGGGAGAGGTGGTTCTGCTGGCAACTGTTCCCTAAACATGCTATTGTGTCACTGTTATAGAACATATGTGGGTAGTAATAGTCCACACAATCCCGGATCATATCCAACAGCATGCATAGATATCCCCAATAAGACATAATGACAGATGTGCAGCAATTATATAGCAAACAGGCCACATGCATCTATGGAACCATAATGACCCTTACAATGGCATGATGGTGACATTGTCCATAACAGGCCAGCAATGATAGTGTCCCCACAGGGAACATGGCCACAAACACATAGCACAAAGTGTGGTACAATGCGATATATGTCCCAATGGTAAGTAAGTTGTAGCTATACCTACTGAGTTGTGTGAACAGTTTGTTGTCACAGATATGGTGGGGAGGGACAGAGATGTGTATTAAGAACTATGGTAACCTTGCTGTTTGAGTTGCACAGACCTGTTTCCATCTTTATGTCTTTCAGGCAAGATGTCACACAGCCATTTACCAATGTATTCAGTGGACAAAAATGAGGTCATCGTCATTCACCCAGTACAGCACTACCAGGTGTTGTTTGGCAGGACAGCCCATGAGCCGCAGGAGCAGACCACCCTGTAGAATGATTGAGTCCACAGGGTCAATGATCTCAGCCTGCATAATGGCAGTTATTAGCAGGTCTGGCATCATTGCAGTGACCTGCTTCGCAATGCCCATTGGTGTGCTGCTGCAGTCTGGGGAGATCACCTTGCAACAGGGGGGGATCATACCATCCATCCCCCCTGAAAAATCTTGAGGAGCTCCTCACCAGCCTCGGGGCACCTGCCCACCCGCACACGCAACAACTGGTAGAGACCATAGTGGAGGTGGGTGCTATCCACACACTGGCTGAGGAGAATGCAGGTAAGGCCACAGAGCACATCAGTAGACCACTGTTGTGTATGCATACACATCTGTTCAGTTAGATCATGCATATGTGAGATGTCATATATATAGTCTGTTGCTGCATAGTAGTAATAAACAGATGTGCATAAGCTGTAGTATTGTGGACTTGTACTGTTGATGTACTATAATGCTGCACCTACCCTGTAGCAATGCCACAGCTGTGGCTACTGACATCACATCTCTCACACACTTATGCAGATCCCTCTGGTATACCACCAAGGCAGCAGCCTGTAGCTGGTGAGTATGGTTTATGTTCATGCTTGCCAATACACCGGTCATGTAATGGCTATGGTATACCCCATGCACACATCTAACACACCTACCCCTAATGCATGCCATACATGTTCACATATAGTTGCTGTTAACTGCACTGCATCACAGTGGTGACAATGATGGTGTATCTGAAGGGTATGTCAGACACCTGCAATATAACTAACATCCTGTCATTGTGAAATGTGTCCACATGGATGAACACAATGGTGGGACACATGCTCTACAGTAGGGACACATGTGAAACATCACCCTTATACAGTGCTACAACAGTGTATATACCAGTATTGCAATGGCAACTGTTACAGATCTACACTACGACATATCATAATACTATGGTCCACAACCCTTAAAACCTGCAATGTGATCCCAACATGAGCAATGAGTATGTAATACGGAATCGTAGGTTAGGGCAGCAAATATGGGGAATACATACCTTCACAAACACTAGAAGCATATGTGTGCACACACTCCAGATAAAATATAGTGAAAGCAGCTGTTGAGGTACTGACTGCATGCATTTGCCATGGAAATTCACCTTTCAGCAAGTACATGTCCATAGTGTCACACCATGTATTGGTCTGCTGTCCAAGGACGTTTGGCCATCAAATGTGCACACTTACCTGCAACCTCACCACTGCATATGCCATGGCAAACAGTGCAGACAGTCATTTATGTGGCAAGGATGTATGGGACAGGAATGATGTAGGAAATAAACAGATGGCAATCCAAGACAAATTATATTACATGTAGCAAACTGGTCATGCAGGCTGCCCAGTAACATGCCAAAATACTGAGGGGGTTGCAGGAATGTCCAGCAAGTACTGGCTGTGCAGTACCCGTGTCAGCAATTGTCTGGACTCTGCAAGCGTGTGACCTATGGGTTAGGGTAATCAGATGTGACAGTTGTACACAGGAAACATCAGCCAGGCTTCTCTACAGGTAGTGTATGCTTAACAGAAGAGGTTCCCAACAGTCACGTATTGCAATGTGTACTGGTGTACCATGACCATGTTGGAAACCTACAGACAGTATCATGTAAAATACAGGTGCTGCACAACCAATGCCTCACCCCACCTCAGGCTCACCATCTCCGTCTGTACTGTGCCAGTGCCAGTGTACATCTGTATGTTTGCCATTCATTAGCTGAGACTAGGCTGTTACACATGGTGTTCAGTGTTTGGGACACTGCAAACTGACACATGTGTAGGCAATAGTTGCCAACCATCTGCAAAAAGGCTGAAGGTGGGGAGGGTGTGTCATCATGGCACACCAGAGCACTGCAGCAGGGATCCTAAGGATGTTACAAATGGCTGTATCTGCACAAAGTCCAGTTCAGGAACTGTGGCAGATGTACCCTGACTCCACAGCAATAGTGACGGCAGTGTGTGAACTCCAAGGGATGTGCACATAAGTTGACCTTGCAATCATGCAGAGTTGGGGGACATGTGTAGGACAGACTGACCATATACTGGCAAATGCAGATGGCCCATGCTATTATATCCCTGCCAGGCATAGTGACTGCTGTAGTACACATAACAATAGGTGAAACAAACTGTCATGATAAGGGCGTCCACACATCTGCACCCATGAAGTGTATGCATCGCGGTCAGCATCTGCACACCTAACACATTTTTTAGACATGGCATGTAAATGTACAGGACATATGTCACATATCAGGCTCATGTAATGTTAACATATGTGGTGATGTGGTCTCATGGCACACAAAGGAAGAGTGTGTCATATCAATAAGGGTGTGTGCACTCCCCAGAGCCACAGTAAGGTTTGACGGTTGTCAGTGTAATAGTATGGTATTGGTCATACATGCATGGCTGATGTTGAGATCTGTAAATCAGACATCAGGCATTCACAAATGGCATCTGTCCACATGTCATCCCAGGTATGTGTCGGACATGCATATAGGGGCTGTGAACATTAGAGTAGACATAACTGACACAGTAATACACATTCAGCAATGGTGTGTACACCTGTAAGGTATGGTGCACAGTACATGGCAGGGTGCAGGACAGATGCACAGCAATACTGTGTACATGGGTGCAGTGTTTTCAGGGTAAGGGGCATCACCTACTAACACAGCCCATGCATCTAACACATGTATACTGTTGTTAGCATGGATTGACTATAATTGTGCTGCATGCTGTTGAGTACCATATGTTATGCATGTTGACAGATGGATAATGGGAGGTCTGTGTGTACTATCTTTGTGCAACCTCACCTGTAGGTGTGTGTGTGTGTGTGTGTGTGGGGGGGGGGGTTATTTTGTCTTTAACTGCAATCTGGCAGAGTGGAGGATGGTTGATGCATGTAGGATATGTGTGTGCATGTGTGTGTGTTTGTGTGGGTGCCCATGTATGCACATGTGTGATTGTGGGGTTGTTCATACGTCAGTACTTCCCTTTGGAATCATGCAGTACATGGACATGGACTAAGACGAGACACCAGGAATACTTGTCTGATATGTAATCACAGAACAGCTGATACTATAATAAGGTCTGTAGCATAGAACATGCATTGGGAGGGAATCTAGACACCAGGTATACTCTTAAAATTGCAATCAGCAGAAAGGTGAACAACTACCCTAGTATGCAGCACTACAGATGCATTGGGGAATTACTAGACAACACCAGGGAGTGTATCCATATATTACTGTTGTCGCATGATAAGTTGATTGAGCAGCAGATTTGGCATGTACTGAGCAATAGTTACATATGACACTCCAGTGCATGGCATTATGGAGTGAACATAGTAGCCCCTAACATATGTGGGCCATGCTCATGATGTCCAGACATACCCAGGGTGAACACTGGATGACAGCAGTAAGGCCTTTTAAAACCTACTCCATTCAAATTAAGGAGGTAAAGGAGTAATAGTTTTTGTGTTGTGATCACTTGTCTAGGCATTTAGAGGAATGATACATTAATGAGTGGTATTAATGAGTGTATGTTACCAAGTGTGATGCAGGATGGGGAACTTACGTGAATAAACTTGGGACTGTGTAAATTCAGGTACAGGTAGGTATTATGGTGGTGTGTGTGTGTGTGTGTGTGTGTGTGTGTGTGTGTGTGTGTATGAACTGTTATGCAATGCCATACAGGTCTTAAAGTGCATTTTTTGTTTTCTCCTTACAGGTGGCGAGGTGGGTCAGTGTCCCTTCCACATGCAATCTGATGTTGGTGTCCATACAGACACCAGAAATAATGATAGGACTGTTGAGACACAGGTGGGGTTGTCAGAGGCCAAAACTGCACTATTTTTTGACATTCCACTGTTATCCACTCCAACCCCGCACACAGTCACAGTGCCTATAGATACCCCATCACCAGTGGCCATAGCAGAGGGACAGTTGACGGTTGCTGGTAGTGCACAGAGAGTGTGGTATCTATGCCTGCTGTGTCTGAACAGATGGTTGGGTGAGATGGTGGGTCTCATTGACCATGGATTGTCCATGCTAGAACATGTGTTGGGAGTGGGGCGATCACCGCATGGATTTAGGCTAGCAGCACCAACAGCTGGCAGTTGACGTGGATGTGCAAGGACACCAAGCCGCTCCCATAGTGGCAGTACCAGCCCCAGAACTGCAGGGGGTGCTGTCCACACCACACCACAGCAGGCCACATGCATGTGGCCCTGGCCATTCCCAGGAGGAATCTGGTTCCAGCAGACATATGTCATCATCGGGGAGAGTAGCACATCGAGACCTGTACCTGGATGTGCCCATGTTACCCCTGGAAGGCACAGTCCACATGTCCATGGCCGGAGGTGGTGAAGTGCACACTCTGCCAGGTATGGTCTACAGCTGTCCCAGAAAAACCTGTATAGGGCAGCCACATGGCAGAACTGAGTGCATGCCTACCCACACATTATACAAACACACCTCGGGCAACCCCATAACTGCACACAACACATCACCATGCCCATATCATCAAATTACACCCCTCACCCACACACATGTTGTCAAACGTATGGCCCTCCCTCAGTCTCTGGCAAACCAATAACACACCCTGTGCATATGATGATACCTGTGCCACATCTCTGTCATCCATAACATTGATGCATGAACAGGCTAATATGGTTCTGATGAACACAGTGACTGTACTACAGTATACCAATGTACTGCTGTGTAACATGTTGTCAGCAGTAATGTTTAATGCTTACATGTCAGGCAGTGTAGCTGTCCAGCCATGATGCATTATAGCTGTTAGTAACACTGAGTAATTGTGGTCTTCATATTGTTATCCATTTGTGTTGTAGGTGTACATGTGTCAGCAGGAGGATGGTCTGCAGTCATATTCCACAAGGAGTATGGCAGTGTGGTGACACCATGGCTGTGACATATCCTGGGTTCAGTTGAACACATGCCACAGGTCTCTTTAACAGTTACTGCCTGTGCCACATAGGAGGCACCCTGGGACATGTATGATCAGCAACCTGATGTAGATCCCTCCACATAAATGCACACTCTTACTAGACAACACTGGGACTAGACCCTTACCTAGGTATGCAGTGCTACTAATGTGTGTGGCGTTCATTGCACACAACACACAGCGTTTAGCATGAGGTGTGTTCCAGGTTACATGTTACATGCAGCACATCACCAAGCATGTACAGCAAGGTAATGGGGGTGTAATGGTTGTATATGGACAGTGCATAGTGTAACATATCATCATATACACATTAACAGACACATAACAGGCAGAGACACATCCGAGATACCTGGGTCTATCAGTGCTAACTTGTCAGTGTTCCCAGTGTGTTACAGGTAGGCTGCACACAGCACATGCATAAGTGGGATGGGGATTGTGTTGTCAGTTACCTGTATGGTTGATGGTGACAGCGGTGGCCATAAAGTGGTACATGGGACATGTACCAGGGGTACCATGGTGTAATGACAGTGTATATAGCACCCACACTCCACTGTGGATATTGTACACACTGGAACCCATGATGACACTCTGACATACCCACCATCACACATTGACCACGGCTGCAATACAACTCTTTGTCCATCTCAGCAGTGATGCTACAGGGATATGCATCTAATGCACATGCCACAGGCATACTAGGATAATGCATTGTCATGCCTCACCCATGGGCAGCGATATCACTATGCAAAATACTGTGTGGCAATGTGAATTGTAATAGGAGTATGTGGCCTCAGAATGCTATACCCTACAGATATACACACATGCACACATACACACACTTGCCAGAAGTCAGTGGGTATCC
>NC_056737.1:660346970-660446970 GCF_019279795.1 Protopterus annectens | reverse complement strand
TATGGCAAGGGACCACTAGATTGGCTTCCTTTTTTTGGAGGAGAGCGTCTTGGTTCTATTGGGGATGGCACGATTCATGCATGAGTGGATGTGCTTGTACAGTGCCTTAGTGTAGGATTCAGCAGTCAGACTTTCAGTTCCCGTCTGCATGAGTGTCATGAAGTTTGTCACTTCTGACTTGAGTAGCATGAAGTTGGCTTTGGAGAAGTATTTTATGGAGGTTACCTTACAGTGGGTTGGGGGTGGGATGTGGATGTCAAGGGTGATTAGCTTATGTTCAGAGCTGACTAACGAGGGGGTGACCATAGGCATGGAGCATTGATTTCCCATGTTGGTAATGACCAGGTCTAGGATATTGGAGCCCCTGGTGGGAATAAGGATTAGTTGATCACGGGAATTGGAATATATGAATTCCAAGAACCGTTGTGCAAAGTTGTTGGTACACGAGTAGATTTCCCATTTAATTGCAGGGTACTTGAACTCACCCAGTATTAGGGTGTTTGGTTGTATCTTAATATTTCCAGTATATTTAGAAAGGTGAAGTGAGAATCTTGGGGCATGGTGGGGGATCTGTAGCAAGCTATAATTTGGATTGCAGTCTTACCTAGTGTTAGTTGCACCTGGAGAATTTTAGATGCATTGTGTTGGGCAACTAACCTGGTGTTGTGAATATCCTTAATGAGTATGGACACTTCTCCACCTTTAGTGTTTCGGTCCAGATTTGGTGGACGAAAAGTGTGGTAAGAGTTGTAGCCTGGTATTGCAGGGGTGTTCTCTGGAGCCTTGAACCAGATCTCAGCTACTGAAGAGATATCAATGTCCTCCATTTTTAGAGTGCCTCAAGGGATTGTATTTTGAGGTTTAGACTTCTAGCATTGAGTAGCATTACCTTCAGATTTTGCATGCTTGTACCTGTTAAGGTGGTGGTTTTGTCCTTTGAAATTTGCCTAAAAAAGGCACTATAGGGAGCCTTAGCCAGTAACCTGAATCCCAGGGGTGACAGATGCAGACCATCTCTGGCAAAGCATCGTGGTCTGTCAATTATGTCATTCCAGGCAGACAGATACTGGATCCCCTTTGAATGACACCAGAAACTTAGCCAGTTGTTGAAGTCAATCATTTTGTCCTTATACTGTGGTATACTTCTGGATGAAGGCAA
Source organism: Protopterus annectens (assembly GCF_019279795.1). NCBI lineage: Eukaryota > Metazoa > Chordata > Ceratodontiformes > Protopteridae > Protopterus > Protopterus annectens. The sequence goes on along the minus strand of NC_056737.1, from coordinate 660,445,811 downwards.
GATGCTACTCAAGGCTAAGGTCATACCTGTCTGGGCAACATGATCCGAGAGCTCTTCCATGTCTCTTTTCATGTAGTTCAGGGAGGTAGGTCTCAAGTCATTCACTCCAACATGGACAATGACAGAGTCATATTTGTACTTGTTATGGAGTGACTTGAGTGCATGGGTTAGGTGACAGATCATGGTACCTGACAGCCAGCTGACTGTAATTTTCTCCTCGTTCAGCCTGTTGAGTGGGACATCAGTGTGCCTGACTATAGAGTCACTTATGACTAAAGTGTTGGGTACGTTGTCTTGCCTTAGGGGCTGTTGTTGGGTGGCACACTGGTGTTGTGAGCTATGTGACACTTTGGTTGTGATTGGTGTTTGTTTGCTTTTCAGATTCAGATGTCCTTGTTGCTTGGGCAGGTTAATGCTAAGGGCCTCCACATATGTGGGTTTAGTGTTGTTATGTGTGGGCGTTGGTGGTGTGGGTTTAGAAGGGCTATGTGTTGCTTGAGGTGTAGTGCAGGTGTTAACCTTCTCCTCTTGACTGTCTAGCACAATCTTGGTGGAGAGAGATTTGCTTCCAGTTTGGCTAGGTAAGTGCATCTCTCGCAGGTTCTAGTGTCGGGTGGTAGGAGGAGAGGGTTGTCTGTGTACATGGGGCAATTGTTGCATTGCCCCAGTATGCCCAGATTCACCAGGTAGACAGGAGAAATCACCATAAGCTGACCCTTGGACATGCCTGGTTTGTTTCTTTTTTTTTTGTAAAGTACAATAGCTGTTTTCCCTTACCTTAGCAAGGTACTTTGCAATTGTAGGCTGTTTAGTGCCTATGATTAATTTATCCTTATTAACAAGGAGAGTTGAGTGCTTGTATCAGTTTAAGCCTTCCTAGTGCTTTCCAGCAGGTGTTAAAGCAAATGCTAGTCACAGGGATGCTTAAAGGTAAGATGAAAAAAATGGTTTATCCTAAACACTGCAGTGTGCACTAGAGGAGTTAGATGTGAAAGTAGGTAGCTTACATTTTACCTGTCTAAAAATTTAAGTTTTAGTAGAGGGTCACTATTTTTAAAACAGCAAGCTAGATTGAAAGGGGGTGGTCACTTTTGTATTTTGGTACTATGAAATACAGTAGGATGGCCAATAAATTTAAATAGTCGAAGGGGAGTGATTTCACAAAATGATAATTTTGTGCTTACTCACACAAGCCAGTAAAAACAGACAGGAAATGAGATATATGGTCAAATTAACATAAGGGGAATGCAACTAAAAAGACGGTGGTGTTTAAGAACACTACAGTAACGGGGTGTGAGGATGGGGAAATATTTTCTGCCTGACTCACAAGAGACAGAGCTGTGGTCTCTTTTCATATTTTAATATGCAGTTAAAAGCAGAATGCAAGTAAAACACAACATAAATAAAACAAATCAGAGTATTCAAAATAGAAAACGGTAATAAAGTAATACATCAAATAAAAAGCAAACTAACATTTCCCTCACAGCAAAGTGAGACAGAGTCTAGGTGAGCCTTTCTAGTAAAGCTGTGAAATGTTTTATTTTACCGCTTAAATAGAAGGTTTAGTTCCTAGCTCCAACCCCTCAGTTCACAGATGATTAACCTTAACTGACCTGTTCTATTGACCTGTACTAATTTCTGCCTGACTCACAAGAGAGAGAGCTGTGGTCTCTTTTCAAGTTTTAATATGCAGTTAAAATCAGAATACAAGTAAAATACATGGTAAATAAAACAAATCACAGTATTCAAAATAGTAAAAGGCAAAAAAGAATTACAACAAATAAAAATCAAACTAACATTTCCCTCACAGCAAAGTGTAGCAGAGTCTGGGTGAGCATTTCTAGTAAAGTGTGGTCTAATGCCTGTCTGTGGTATGGGATACGTGTGTGTGTTTGGCCCTACAAACATGTGAGCTGATAGGGTACCATACACTGGAGCCGCATGTAATATCAGATAGACCAGGACCAAGAACAATGGCATCTACCACAGTCTGTACACAGGCCAAGGTACGTATTCGCAATACACATATTGTCGACAAGAACCATAAGTACACAGACCCAACTACTGTACACATAACTGCAGAATGCCCAGGTTATGTCCTCAGAAATAACCCCTACTATACATAACATGTCTAGCGGTCTGATATCTGACTGGCTTGTTATCAGGTATGATGTCAATAAATAATGGTGTACAGAACATATGCACCTCTTACTGCATGACATATGTACAAAGGTTGACAGACTTGTGGCTGGAGGCACAAACACTGGGCCAATATTGGCATGTTGCTGTAATGCTCTCATACATTTACTGTTGTAACAGGGTTTGTTGTGAAATATGTCCTATGAGGGATATGAAGTCAGTAACTCTCATGGCTGTCACCATGTAATGACTGCAATCCTTAGACTATGCTTCTGCAGTTCTAGGATAAGTGATCTGTGAGTAACACAAGACACATATGACTCAAAGCACCGCCCAGTCTGCAGATACCCCTACAGGTGGGAGTGTCCTCAAACACATAACACTATCATGACAGGTATTAAATCATGTAGACCAGCCATATCCACACACATCCTGTTAAACCAACATTACTCCAAATGCAGAAGAGCAACACTTACATTCTGTAGTCATGTCTGGCACATCACCCTCCTGTTTGTTGGCCTGTCTCCATACTGTATGTTGTTAGAGGTAAATCCCAATACCATCTGAGATGCTGTTTGCCAAACACTGACATGATGTCCTGCTCACAGTGAATGAACAGGCCCAAAATCCACATGATGTTCCTAAATATAGAAGTGTGTTTCCATGCAGTTGGCTATGGAAATGTTACCACAGTTGTTCCACATGCAGTCAGCTAGTGGGGGACTGCAATTGATGCAGAGGCCATCAGCTGATCATGAGCATCACTTACAAAACACAAGCTGCTGCCTAAGCAAAGCAGGTGTACTTCTCCACATCCACAAGAGAGGGAATGAGAGAGATAGACAAAGACAAAGTAAGACAGGGAGGGGGTGGGAGAGTAAAACCAAAGCATGTTTGTGTCACACCCTTACCAGTACAGGGTTTTAAACCCCTGCCTATGTATTGCTCTCACATGTCTATGCAGTTATTGTATGCACCACAGAGCTGACATGTTGTGGAGCTGTCCAAAGGTATATCTGATGGTGAGTGACATCAGCAACAGTGATATAGGAGGGATAAGGTAGGTGTAATACACTTGTCTGTTCACATGAACAGGTGTCAATGTCAACACAGCCACACTCTCTCAGGGACTCACACATATTAATACAGTTGGTAGGGTCAGGTTTAGACCATTTAACTAGCTTTTCCTGGATGTAAAGCCCTTAGTGGGAGGTGTGCCACATAGGTGGGTTTCCTGACTGCTGTGGTGATGTGGTTATCAAAGGTGAGACCACTGTCCACCTGTGTCCCTAAGTCTGTTATCACACTTTAGGTGTTTAGTGTACTGCCACCTATGTGGTACTTCACAGGTTCATGTCCCTTCCCAACGGGGATAACTATATATGTACTTGGCATTGATCTTGAGGCCATGGCTCAGGCACCAAGCATGTCTTTCTGTAAGGCCCTTCTGTAGAATATCCATATCATGTGGGAATTCAATACTGGATCCCAGTATGCAATCATCTGTGACCTTTGTTTGCCAGTGTCCCTTACTGTTGGACTGTACTTCGGGCCAGTAGATGCTGGACAAGGATGGTGCGAGGACTGAACCCTAAGGCACTCCAACTGTCACATGTCTGGGGCTTGGGTTGGTGTCACCTACATTTACAGTGTGTATTGTGTCAGTACAGCAGTTGGCAGCCCATCAGGTGACATTGAGATTAATTGTCAGCTTGATACATTTATCTATGATTCCAGACTGGGTGATGATGTTACAGGGCTTGACGAGGTCCAGATAGGCTGTGTGAACCACCTTATCCTTGTCCACGGCTCTGGAGACAGAGTCATAGTTGTCATTCAGGTTGAGGTGACATGATTGGCCCTTCACAAACCAAACCTAGTTAGGGTCTAGTTTTTGTAGGTTGCCAATTCCTTTGTTTTAATTTCCATGATGATACATTCCATGGCCATGCAGATCAGGCACATTATACTGTTGGAGCTGTAGTTCCCAGAATCCAAGGTGGATCCCCCCTTGTGGACTGAGATAACTGTAACTGTGCACCACACAGTGGGCATGAAGCCTGAGGTATGGCTATGATTAGACATGGTATATATGTGAGGTGCAAGTGCAGTTTGTAGCTCATGTAGTACACAACCCAGGATGTTGACTGGTCCCATGGCTGCTGTTGTCATAGCTCTGTAGAGTGTGTTTTTACCTATGTGGCCATTATAGCCAGCATATGGCAATCTATCCGTGTTGAGATGGGCCCTTTGGGGGTTGGGATGGGGGTGCAGTTGGCACTGAATCAATCCACCAGAATATTGGCAATATCCCTGGAAGGAGTAGATTTAGTACCATCCTGTTGTAGCTCACAGCAGTTCTGAGCATTTCCATTTAAATTCCTCATATAGCTATGGAACGGCTTGCAGTTGTCTTTGACATCTGTGGCTATATTATGTTCATAACTAGCCTTGGTGGATGTTATGAGGGGTCTCTGCCTCTTACTGTAGCTGGTAAGGGAATATTTTGCATTCTGGAAAGTCCCCCATTTCTGCAAGAGTTTTCTCCTTTTGTTGTACAGCATGTTTATGGCAGGGGGCCACCACATTGGCATCCTTTTCTTGGATGGGGAGTGCCTTGGTTCAATATTGGATGGCATGATTCATGCATGGGTGGATGTGCTCATACAGGGCCTTTATGTATGATTCAGCAGTTGTCCTTTCAGTTCCCTTCTGCATGGGTGTCATGATGTTAGTCACATCTGTCATGTGTAGCATGACTGGCTTTGGAGATGTGTGTTACAGAGGTGTCCTTACTGGGGTATTGGGGTGGGATGTTGATGTTAAGGGTGATTAGCTCATGGGCATACCCGACCACCAATGGGGTGACCATAGGTGTGGAGCATTGATGTCCCATGTTGGTAATGACCAGGTTTAGGATATTTGAGCCCCTGATGGGAGTATGGGTTATTTGATCCAGGTCATTGGGAATTATGACTTCCAAGAACCGCTGGGCACATGTGTTGGTACACAAGTAGTTTTCCCAGTTAATGGCAGGGTAGTGTAACTCACCCAGTATTAGGGTGTTTGCTTGTTTCATAATATTTCACAGTATTTTTCACAGGCTGTAGTAGTATCATGGGGCATGGTGGGGGATCTGTAGCAAGCTATACAATTCAGAATGCAGTCTAACCTACTGTGAGTTGCACCGGGGGTATTTCAGACACATTCTGTTGGGCATGTAGCCTGGTGGTGTGAATATCCTTGGTGAATATGGACACTCCTCCAACTTTATTGTTTTGGTCCTGGTTTGGTGGCCAACAGGTGCGGTGAGAGCTGTGCCTGGTATTGCAGGGGTGCTCTCTAGAGGCTTGGATCAGGTTTCTGTTACTACACAGTTATCAATGTTCTCCATTTGTAGGTGTGCGTCATGACTGAATGGCCAAAAAACATTGCTCCCTGCACACACACACACACACACACACACACACACACACACACACACACACACACACACACACACACACACACACACACACACACACACACACACACACACACACACACACACACACACACAGAGCGTCACAGTTGCCATGTCTGGGCATAGAACTCCTACCTAACTAGTTTATCACACTACAGCATTATGCATTTATAAAAAAACACCATGGAGATTATTGGGCTACACCTTCCCCAAAGGTGTATTTCAAAGTGAATGACATCAGCAGGCTTGTAGGGCAATGAAGGTTGTAGTGACTGAATGGCCTCAAAAGTATTGCTCCCTACACAGACAAACACACACACACACCTACACATGCCATGTCTGGGAATAGAACACCTACCTATCTAGTTTATCACACTACAGCATTACACAGTTATAGGACACGACACAGAGATTATTGGGCTACTATTTCCCTAAATGTTTATTTCAAAGTGAATGACAGCAGGCTTGCCAAAGAAGGCCACTGGAGGTTGTAGTGACTCTGAATGGCCTCAAAAGCATTGCTCCCTACACAGACACACACAAACATCCACGCTTGCCATGTCTGTGAATAGAACTCCTACCTCACTAGTTTATCACACTACAGCATTACACAGTTATAGGACATGCCAGAGAGATTACTGAGCTACTACTTCCCCAGAGGTGCATTTCAAACTGAATGACATCAGCAGGCTTGCCAAAGAAGGGCACTGGAGGTTATAGTGACTGTGAATGGCCTCAACAGCATTGCTACCTACACAGACAAACACACACAGAAATACACAAACATCCACACTTACCATGTGTGGGAATTGAACTCCTACCTAACTATATTACACTACAGATTACAGTGCTATTCCTTCCCCAAAGGTGTATTTTCAAGGTGAATGACACCAGCAGGCATGCCACAGTAGGGCATTTGAAATTGTAGTGAGTGTGACTGGCCTAAAAAGCATTGAACCTTACACAGACAAACACACACACACACACACACACACACACACACACACACACACACACACACACACACACACACACACACACACACACACACACACACACAGAGTTGCCACATCTGGGATTAGAATTCCTACCTAACTAGTACATCACACTACAACATTACACAATTATAGGACACGCCATGGAGATTAATGGGCTACTACATCCTCAAATGTGTATTTCAAGGTGAAGACATCAGCAGGCTTGCCATAGTAGGGCAATGGGGAGGGCAGTTTGTGCGTGGGCCATAACCCATTCATCTAGAGGCAGACACACCACACTCAGGTGCACACAGGTTTATATTCCACAGGTACATGTATACAACTGCTAGATGACTCCTGAATTGTACAGTCCTGTTGCACAGTTAGTACTAGCACCACAGACACTATAATGCTGATGGATTCCAGAGGCAAATGTCTGCAGTGATTGACATTTACACATCATGTGTTTTTAGTCAATTGGATGCATGCTGGGTGGGACAGACCTCATGATGGAAGGCTCTTTGTCACTGTTACTCTCTTCTACACATCTATATATGTGTACTTTTGGCCTATTATAGTGTGTTGTCCTTGGATATATGTGTGCATTCCTATCCAATGTGTGTGTGCAAAGCATGACTGGTGCATGCTGAGGAGTGTATGTACTAACATCTGCAACTGTCAGATATGTATGGTCCACTGTTGTTGCCAGACATGGGCTTCATTTCTTTTAGTGTGTGAACATGCTCAGTATGACCCTTCAGTATTTTGTTGTCTGACATGGCCTTCATTTCTCTATGTGGGAGCATGCCCAGTATGACCTTCTGTACTGAATGTGTGAATCCATTCCAGGTGGACTGTACTCCAGTGCAAACTTTTGTGTTCTACATCTACAGCTAGCAAACTGTTTCTGCAGGATATCTGTATATCAGCAAAAACCACGAAATGCTCAAACAAATAAAATCAGAAAAACAGGTCACACTCTTAGCTGGATGATGTTCTTTATTTAGCGCTTTCATCAGTTAATAAAACAATGACTTCTTCAGAATGTTGTAACATACTTTACATCTACCTTATATACTACCATATGTTTAATCAATTAAGTCAATTAGCTTTCCCTCCAAAAACATTTTTAAAATATTTTTAAAGCCATACCGTCTGTAAAATGATTACTGTTGTTACATTTCATTACAAAAATGCAAACCCTATATTTTATATACATACACACATTCCTTAAAAACAATTCATATAAAATATATATTTTGCCACAATTATTAAGGAAGATTCATTAAAAAACTGAAAAAACTAAGTGAATAACCAAACAAGATATGAGACAATAACCAATATATATACTTAAAATATACATATTGTTCTATTATTATTATGAATGGTAAACTAATTTTAACTTGAGGTAACTAGATAAAGAAACTACCTCACTTAATCCAGGAGGGGGGCTCGTGGCATTAACCCTTAGTTGCCAAATCTTTCCCTGACCTCTAGGAATAGGTTATTTGGTCCCCCCACCTCACTGTATTCTAGATGTTCAAGTATTGTACATTTAAAGGGCATTATTGACATTCCCCTTCCCAATTTCATACATATGCTGATATAGCTGCAATCTGAAGGAGTTTTTTGTCTTTCCAATGTAGAATCTATTGCAGATTTGACATAGTGCAATACAGACTACATTTTTTGTACCACAGTTATTTCTGTGTATTGATTTCACTGTGTCATACCCAGGAATATTCACTCTATCTTCCTCTAGGATAAATTTACACTGCGAACAATGTCCACATTTCCTGGTATGCCCACTTGTGTAAGATCCTACCCTCACCTTGTTCCTTTCTAACATATTCTTAAGACTGTCTTTTTTGTACACTACTAGTGGTTTACTGTCCACTATATTACCTATTTGTTCATCATATTGTAGGATAAACCGATTCTTAAAAAGGACGTCCCAAAATAGGGAATACTGTGGGGTATATGTCAGGATCATAGCTTTCTTATACACACGGTGGTTACTGTCACTACCATCCATGATTGCACCTTGTATACCACCTCTATTGCCGAGACCCAACAATCGATAAAAATGTCCTGATATTCTTTTTTGAGTGACTTCTTCCAGTATAGGTTTCACCAATCCCTGCGGGTATCCCCGTTTTTCCAACAAGCCTAAACATTTGTCTCTTTCATCATAAAATGTATCTAACTCACTAACCATTCTTGCAAACCTTACACCCTGCCCCTTAACTTGGGATATTTTTTGATGTGGGGGGGTGGGGGGGTGGCCACTATTAAAATGAAGTAGAGTGTTAGAGTATGTTGGTTTCCTATAAATAGTAGATGTGTACTTTTTGAATTCTTTATTTTTCTTGATCTGGATGTCTAAGTAACTAATACTCTCCATGTTTATTTCCATAGTAATTCTTAAGAAAAAAGTGCTAGTATTCAAATAAGAAAAAAAATTCATAAGTTCACCTTCACTTCCTCCAACAGAATAAGTATATCATCCAGATATCTGCCATAAAATACACACCTCTGTAGATCGGTTGGCAATATGGGGTCAAAATGGGCAAAGGATAGTGGGTTACTGTAGGTAAATGTGTCTGTGCTGCTTCTTCTACATGGTCCTGGTGTTAGCAGAGATATTCAGACATATGTACTGTTATACACTGTGATGTTTTATGTCATCAAGTACTATCAGGTAGACATATTTGCTTGCAGTGATGTCTTGGGGAATACAGGGTGAATGCAGCTGTGTTTAGTATTGTGGTCAGCAGCCTACATATTCTTGCACACTCATGCCATTCTGGAGGGGAAGCTGCAGACACTTGCTTCTGGGTCTGTGTAAATGGTTCAGCAACTTGGTACAGTGCTGGCAGAGGATTCCATCCTTGTACATCCATCGACATGACAATATGGCCATATCTTGCTGTGGCAATACCTCACAGCTGTACAGATTCATACAGGTTACCCAGAGTTAGCGGTCATAATTCTGGACATTACCCCTACACAATGTGGTTTATGAGCAGGTTTGTAGCCACCATTCTTGTGTTTGCAGCCAGGGATAGTATGTGCACACGGCTGAGTTTCAGACTTCACACACTCCATGTCACCCATGCTCCCACCCCCCTGTATTATTCTATCCTCTTCTATACATTATACGAACATTCTCTGATATTTTCCCTATAGTTATCAACTCATCACAGCAGTCATTTGGTGTTGTTCCACAGTTCGTGCAGTAGAACATGGTGGACATGTCACTGTGATTTGTCCACATAGCCATGCATTTGGATTCTGTGGACTGTGTTATGCTATTATTTGGGAGTCCATGACATAACATACATTGGCAGTATGGGTGAGAGACTGGCCTTTGGCAGAGGACTGTAGGTCATTTGGTAGTGATGCAGGCTAGCTGTAGCAGGCCATTGCATTTGTCAGTCCTACAGTCCCAGACTGCAATACACTATATTCCCCTGGGGTGACAGGGTAGGTGTGCAAGGTGTTCATGCACATACTTTCTGTCAGTATTGATCCAGTGGTGTGGATGCTGGCAGGGTGCTGCTTACAGCTAGGGACACACCTGCATGGGACACCTGCTCTGCATGCTGCATTCTTTTGCTATTGCCATACACAGGTGGGGGTCATATTGTACTCATTCCCAACAGCAGGAATTAGACTGGAGAGGTACCTGTGGGTGGTGGTTGGGGGAGCTGGGTGCATGTGTTCTGTGGACACTACTTGCATCTGACACAGATATGCATGGGGCATTCCACTTATGCTGGCTTGTGCAGGGACATCACCTGTTTTTAAATACATTATTCCTATGACCTTTGTGGTCTGTGAGTGCTTGGCCAGACAACATTGGTATTCCCTACTAAAATGTGCTGCAAACCTGTATGTACAATTCCAAGGGTGTGTCCATTTGACAGTTACATATTATACACTGTCTATCTGGAGTACTTCCCCCTGTGTACTGCTTGTATATCTGGGCCCACAGTCATGCCATGTCCATCTTTCAGATGGTAACACATATTACTTCCAAACATTTACAATGGCTGGAATGTATTATACTGAGAAGCATTGTGTCTGGCACTGCAGTTGTGAGAACTTGGCCCTGTCATTGGCAATACTGAGCAATGGCCACTGGGACAAACCTCACCATGCATACATACTGACCACTTTCACACAATATGCAACACACCCCAACCTAACACACACAGACCTGCATATTGCACACAGGCTACAATCTATCCTGCTACCTTGGCCAGCTCAGGTAATCTGTGCTCCACTGTTATTATACCTACACATACATGTTAGTACATTTCTACATAGGACTGGGGGGCACACCTGTGTGTTACTATGTGTCTACATAGGACTGGGGGGCACACCTGACTGTTACTACATTTCTACATAGAATTGGGGAGGGCACACCTGATTGTTACTACATTTCTATATCATATTTGGGGGGCACACCAGACTGTTACAACATTTCTACATAGGATTGGGGGCACACCTGACACTTGTACACATTTGCTATGACTGTACTGGCATGCCAGATACTCTATTTCATTCTGTATTAAAACCTACTATGCTGACTGGAGACATATCAGTGTACTCCAGGTCTTAGGTTTGATTGACCTACATTTCAGTTTCTGACTTCTTACCCTTCAGAACTAACATCCCACCGCCTGACCTGTTTTAGTCTGTCTGTGTAGGCCTGGGGGAGAGGTTACCCATAGCCATAAATCAGAGGCCTTAGCACAGCTTTTGTGTTTGTCTACACCTGTCCTTCTGGCTGAGACTTTTGTTGGGTATGTGAGCCTCCCTGACTGGCATGTGTGTGTAATATGGACAACATGTGGCCCAGCACATTTCCTGCGGTGGGTTTTGTCACCTTGTCTAGTATTGGCTACTATGGTGACACCAGTATTTGTTACAGATTTCATGCTGCCACTATAGGTGTCTACTATATGCTGGCATCCCACTCAGCCACCCTATTCCCTTGCATGCTCACATCCATACTATAGATACAAGTAACAACACATACTACTCCATTTGGCAATTGGTAGGAAGAGTGACTTACCTTGTGGCTGTGCCAGTACTGAGGCTGGTGCTAGAGGGCTGATTATGTCAGATGCACATAATACACTCCCTATACCTGGTTAAGCACAGGTAGTGTCATGTTTGGCATCCCTTTTACTGTATGTGTGAGTCAGAGAGAGGTGCCATTCCCTGGGTCCCTACTGTGCCTGTGTATGTGCTATGCATTGCCTTTTTTGCCAAGGCCAGGGCATACTGGGCATGTCCCTTTCTGCCTACTGTGGCAGGCTCAGGTTGTTCCTCCTCCAAGTCACTCTTTACCTGTGCAGGCCTTGGTAATGTTGGGGAGCTGTGTGGCCCTGCCCAATGCTGTTCCTGCTGCAGCTGCTTCTGCAGGATCATATTGTGTAGCATGGCACATACAATGACAATTTGGGTACATGTAGCTGGTGCGTACTGCCAGGCTCCACCAGATGTGTCCAGGCACCGGAACCATGACTTGAGTATCCCAAACACATGCTCTATTATGATTCTGGTCTGTGCATGTGCCTCATAATGGAGTTCTTGTTTGGGTGTGTGTGCATTTCTGATGGGTGTCATTAGCCACGGCTCCAGTGCATAATCAGCATCTCACACTAGGTGACTGTAAGGGATTTCCCCACTGGCAAATCTCTGGTACAGCTGCATCAGATGCCAGATGTGGGAGTCATGATAGCTTCCATGGCAGCCAGCACACACATTCATTATAATGTCCTGGGCATCACACATGACCTGGCAGTTGATGGAGGGGAAGCCCTTGATGTTGATGTAAACACTACCCTGCTCACCTGGTGGTGCTTTGATGCATATGTGTGTGCAGCCTATAGCACCCACTACTTCAGGGTATTCTGCTATTTGGTGGAAGAGATGCATATTGTTGGTCAATGCCTCATGGGTGTTGGGGAAATATACGTGCTCACTGGCATGTACTGACATGGCATCCAGGAACTGGTGGAGTACCCTGGATGCTGATGCCTGTGAGATCCCCAAGATATCCCGAATTGGCCTTTGGAAAGTACCTGTGGCTAGTATTTTTAGGCCTACACATGCCTTGGTATCCACTGGGATTGGTTCCCCTCTGTTAGTTTTGTGTGTCAGGCGTGGCCGGCACAGCTCAAAAATTTGCTATAGGAGGTCCCTGTCCACACTATAGTGCTCCACTATCTCCACCTCATGTAGCCCCTGGTAGGTTACCCTGGGTTTGTACACTCTTCTCCGTCTCCTCACTGTGCGTTGGTCAACAGCATTCTCATCCTCGCCACCCTCAGCCTCTTCCACATGTTGATGTATGATAGCTGCTGCAGCCCCTATCATTTTGTTGCTTTTGTTTGTTAAACTTTCCCCACTTGTATAGACCGGTGGTGTAGAGTATGTGGGAAAAACCAGAGGGAAAGGTGTTTGCATAGTTTATAGTAGTGTTCTGGGCTGGGCTGCTGCCTGTGTAATTGGCTGATTCTGATGCATTTCATCTGCCAGCTAAGCTAGTTCTCTTTGATTAACTTCCTACTGCTGTTTTCCCTTCCCATTACCTTCCTGTTTAAGCCTGGGGGCACGCCACGCAAACACAGTGCTCAAATGTACACAGAGCTGCTGTTTCCTGGTTTACTTTTTTTTTTTTTACTTTAAAACATGGTGCGCAGTGTACACACACACTTAGGAAGTGAAAAGAGTGCTAGGTAGCCGTAGACCTACCCCCTTGTTTAGCTCTGGTAAGCTAAAGGCAAACCCGAGCCACAGGGCTCCAATAAGCTTACAGTATGCCTGACACCCCCCCATGATGTCAGCTAGCTCTTAGGCTTGAACCATGCTATTCCTGCACTTACATGGTTGGGTGTTGGCTAGCACTGAGGGGAAATCTGGGATTCAGTATCATTCCCCTCATTTGCATAGGATTGCCTGCTAATGCATAGTTACAGGTCCCACACTGAGCCTTCCTCCTTAGCAACCACTATTCTCTGGCCATGTTGTCTTCTGCCTGCCATTGAGTATAATGGCAAAATAATGATTTTGGTTAGAATGCTTATTTCAGGGCTTTTTTTATATTTTCGGACCAATCCCATTTGCACGTCGCTGACCTATGCTTAAACAGCCGAAATCAGCTAAAAAAAAATAAAAGATTTTTTTTTTATTTTTGCCAACTATTTTCCATACCAACGGTCATATATTTGCATATTGCATATTTACATATACTATACATCCTTTATTTAGAGCTAGCATGGCTCCATTTTGTAGTTTGCAGAAATGTACTCGGTTACTAACCAAGTACATTTCTGCACACTACACTAGTCTTGTACAGCCGGCTGACAGCTTCCTGGATCACAAATTTACCTCATTTGCATGGTTTTCATCTGCAAATTGGGTCATTTGCATTCAGGAACTGTGTCCTTGCAGGAATAGTGCAGGAGCGCTCGTGCACAACCCTGGAGCTTATTCCTGGATCAAATGGTGGCCATATTGCCTCCAGGAGCACCTGCACTATTCCTGCATGCTGTGCAGAGCTTGCTGAATCCAAGGGATTGACTTTTCTTGTTTGGACATTGCTTTTGTTTTGGGATCCAGGGACACCTTGTATGCCAGGCATGTAGAATCTGTGAACAGTCTGTAAGAAACAAAGCACAGAGATAGATATTTGAGACAATTTCTTATGATGAACCTCAATGGACATTCCAGTTGCTCTATGTGCCTGGTAAGGTACATACTAAAGGGGGTGTTGTACTTAAGGATGTGCTTGGTGAGGGCTGAATGTAGTAGACCTAGATGCTGTTTTTGCTTATACATGAAGCAACACAGAATGATTTCCTTACTATCTTAGACACATGTTGGCCAACAGCTATGTTACTATCTACATACATACCCAAATCCCTTAGTCTGGTTCTACTCCTGTGTTATCGATGAGGTAATTTCCTAGGGTGGCTGACTTTTCAAAAAAATAACACTCAGTCTAGTAATGAAGCATGAAGTGTTTTATGCTCTTTGAATGGTTGCTTTACTATTGATGTTTGTACTAGCAAATCAGAAGGCCTCTTGTAGATAGGTGCAGATGGACAGACAGCATTTTCTTAGCAGCTGTTTGTAACATTTTGTCCTCATAGAAACCACAGGTATGGTTCTTTATAGTGTGGCATCTATGGATTCTGTAGTTCTGTTTATAGACTTAATCTGTTACATGAGAGAACAACAGGTGTACCTGGAGAGGTGTGATACAGAAAAAAGAACTATCATGATGCAAATCCAAATGTTGGCTCATTTTTGGTGTTCTGAACTCAACGAAGGGATTGTCATAAGTGTATTTGATACACTTAGAAGTAAAATAAGGGACAGAAGTCAATGACTGATTTCCATGCCTTCAATTTGGGACTGCATGTTTTATGTGCCCAGTTTGAGAGGGATGCTGAGCTTAGAAATTGCCAGAATATTCTGGATTAAATTCGCAGAATGGTGGCTAGGCAGGCCTGCAAAATCAAATTACGCACAGATGATATTTTCTACCACATAGCCAATGCAATGAGTTCACCTGTCATCACAAGATGATGTTCTTCCATATACCTGGGGATGATTGAAATGTGTGGTCTAAATGGTCCCTCTCAAAGATCACAATAGCTAATATGGCAGCAAGGTTCTATGGTCAAAATGCAGTTGGTGCTTGTCATGGCTATAATTCTAAAACCTGGTGGAAATACCAGTAATGAGGGAAGACAACATGTTAACTCAGCCAAGTCTATAATGCCTTTTTTATATACTTCCAGCTCATGCCCATACCTCCTAATGGCATCCAGAACTTTTGTAGGTCTAGCTTCTTTAACAAAGTGACTTACCAGCTAATAATAGGCAGCATTAGAAATAGGACGATGTTATTAACAAAATTACACTGGTTTTGTTAGTCTAGGATGTCCTGCAGTGAATAAATTAATCTTTTTTTTCCACTTGTTATTCATATTGTTATATTTACAGTCATATTTTCATAACTGAGAAACCTATATTTTATTCAGGAGTGTAGAATGAAACACCAATGTGGGAGACAGTACTATTCAATGAAAATGCTGGTTTATATCACACTGTGCTGAAAATATTACTTATCATTTGGTAGTAATTATAAAAATAAGCAATATTTCCAGATATACTTAATAGATCAAAAGCCAAGTGACTTACAAACTGTTATATGTCATAAGGTTAAACCTTAGATGTTGTTTAAGAAAGCTGTTTTGGTTACTTGCACTGTAAGTGGCACATCTTGAAGATATATCTAGTATGATTTGTATTGCTAATTATACAATTCAATATACGTTTTCATATTTCTGTAAATAGCTCAATAAACATGACTTACATATGAAAGCTTATGGCTAGTTAACATTCTAACAATATATGCTTAGGTTGCATGGTTTTCAAGATATGAAACTATGTTTGTGAAAGTGTAAAATATATACTTTGCGGGTTTTGGCATTGTGAAGTATTGCAGTATAATGACTATAAATGTAATGCTGATTATCAATGTAAAGAATACTTCTTACTGATAACATTACTATTTTTACTGTTGTAATAGTATTTATTATTTCCAGATATTTATATTTGTTTATATTATGCTTTTTAAGTATAGTTTTCAGAAAATGCTAAGTAATGCAAGGTGTTAGTATGCTGTTAGAGGTGTGACATTCCATGTCACACAGGTGTTAATGAGTTAAAGAAAGAGTGCTTCCATGTTGTTAAGGCAGAGGGGCTCTGACTCTCACTGATAGCTACTGAGAAGCAAGAAAACAGCATTTGGGTCATTCATTGAAGCAAAAGCCTAGGCATGGTAGGAGTTTGGCAAAGCCATTACAAATTAATTTTTAGATGGCTTCAAAGTATGCTGGCAAAACATCTTCCAAATCCAAAGACAGTGTTAATGTATTCACCAGGTCAGTCCTATGAAGGGGAAATACTGATTTAAAATGGACACACTGTCAGGAGGTGGTTGGAATATAGTGAGACATTTCTGACTCCAGCGGACAGGCACTCCTCTGCTGAGATAGTGTCAGAAGCAGATTGTAGGCCTAGTTTTATTGTTTTAGATGTGGCTTCCACAGATATTGCACAGCGCTGTTGTGGCAAGGCTGCAGGAGTGATTGAAATCTAGCTCAAAATGCTGAAGTCACTACACATTGTGTGGGGATGTACTGTATTTAACTTACTTTATCAGTGTTGCATGGAAGGATGATGTATCTCTGAGCTGGGAAAGTAGGTTATTGAGTCATATTTTCAAAACTGGGGAAAGGAAGCGTAACTTAATTTGTAAAGAGAGTCTTAATAACTTTCCTGGAAATGTATATGCCATGACACAAGAAAGGAGACTTATTTCCTTGTCCAAGCCATTGATTCATGAGGAACAGTATGCATTTTGTCCTGGTAAGAGAAGTGTAGATGATCTCTGTCTTTGCAAAGATGTTGCAGGTTTAGTAGAAGTTTGCTACTACTGTTACATATGTTTTTTATGATCCTGCAGAAATGTTACATTCTGCATATTTTTTAGAGTAACCCTCTTTTACAGGTTATGTGGGTTAAAAAAATTTGGCTTGGATTCTTAGGCAAGCATTGTACACCTGCACGAAAGAGGTCATTGTGTGAAATGCCAGAGAGTAAATTAGAGATGTAGTAGCTAGGGGATAGCAACAGCATGCCATGCAAAGGTCATTTCAAGAAACAAGGTGTAAGAATGGTGTCCACATAAATATAGTTTTGTCAAAATAACTCCTATACAAATATAGCATTTTCTTTACAAAAGCATGGAAATGTAATCATATTAAAGAAGGCCTATATCTTCAATTATTTTTCACATTTTACATGCAGTTTAAGTAAATGTAATTTCAAGAGAAAGGAATATTTCAGTGAAAGATACAAATGGTTTCAGTGAAATAACTTTCAGGCCAAAACACTGATAAGGATGAGAAGTATTAACAGAATGTGCAGAACATTTGATACAAAGCAGATCTTGTTTAGATGTTGCAAGGTTTGGAATCAAAGGCTAAAGAGGTGTGTAGAACTTTTAGGAAACTTACAAGGTTTTAGTATTATGAAAGACTTTCTAGACAGAAGTAAGTTCAGCTTAAATACTTAGAAGATTTAGTACAGATAATCAGAAGTCAGTAAAATCCAGAAACTATAGAAAACAGTGCATTTTGTCTTAATTTTGTCATTAGACAGGGAAGAAATAATTCTGTAGTCAGAGTTATTAATTTTTCAGAGCTACAGAAGTCAAAGTAATCTTTAGCTATCAGTTGGTTCAGTTCATCAACACTGTTATTTGGGACAATTAAGTCTTGTTTGGATCTTGTTGGATTAATATATATCTACTTTGACTGTATGTTGCTACTCCGTAATAAACCACCTTTATCAAACTCAAAGTGAGTAAAAACTTTTATTCTGAAATGGACAAGAATATGTGGTACATAAAAGGGAAGGTGAAATATTTGGAACTTGCCCTGTACAGCTCCAGCTAAATCAAAGATAAAGATATTTATTCCATTTCTTACAGTGGCATCAAATATGAATGGGTGGGAACAATATGGCTGAATAAAGTAAGTCTCAAAACCCCACAACAACCCTGCAAATCTACAGCTATTCATCAGCAGACAGACTACATGTTCTTTACAGAGCAGCAGTGTTCCCTGAGGACATTTCTTCAGTAACAAATCCATAGTAAAGTACTGAAAAACTTCAGAATCACCAAGGAAAAGACATGACTGAAAGCTACCAGTGTAAAGGACATTATCCAGTTAACAGCAACATATCAGAAAACATCTCAATCTCCAAACAAGATAACAGACCTTCAGGTTTCCAGTTTGATGTTGAAGATGCCAGGGGAATCCTTAAAAGAGGGAGTTCAAAGAAGCTGCGAGACACCATACAACCTCAATGCCCCTTCAACATTCCTTACATGAACATTAATTTTTATTATAATGCATTTTCTAGATAAACCCAACAGTAAGTCTCATAAAAGGTTAAAGATTTCTACAGTAAAGGCATTAGTAAATGTACATTTTATAGTTATGTCAGTCAGTAAATGTAAAAAACAGTTTAAAGACTGCTATGGTAAAAGCAACAGTACATGTATGATTTAAAGCTAAAAATTGGATAAAACTGTCTAAAAAACATGTGATCCAAAACCATTCATTTAAATTTAAATGTTATCAGCTCTGTAATGTTCAATCTTTCTAAACTCAAAATAGTTAAAACACAGAAGCAAAGTGTAATGATTGAGGTAATGAAGAAGCTTCCTCATGATTCACAGTATGAATCACTGTTGTTACTATTCCTATAGAAAATGATTTTCAGAATATCTGTAAAGGATGTGGTAGTCCAGCACCAAACCAGATAATTTGATTTGACATCATTTAAGGTAAAGAGGAATGACAAACCATATAGTTCATTATTTACAGAAAACGAGTTATGGAATAATGTACTGATTAATACCGAGTCATTAGTTTCAGTTACAAACAGATCTCAACCAGGGGACACAACTACAGTTATAATGTTATCAGGATTTGAAGGGTCAAAGGTTATAGCTGTGAGCAGTTCTCAGTGTGGCAGAACCATACTGGGTATGGACATGCTGTCAGAGTTAACTGTTATTTTAGATTTAAGTAACAGCATTTTAATCTGAAACATAAAAAAAGATTTGAGACACAAAGGAGAAGCTAAGATGTTTGACACTGTTCTAGAACAGTTCCAGGTAATTAAAAGATAAAGACGTTTAATTTATTTCTTACACAGAGATGCAGTGGGAACTATATTAAAATCACTATGCTACCATGTGGCAGGAGCAGCGCTACAGCAACATTCATAGCTGATGTGATGAAAATTAGAGCTAAGGCAGTCTAGCATGGCTAAGTCAGTGTATGCCTCCAAAAGCAGTACAGTGGCTTATGCTGCAGCTAAAGTCATTCTTCCACAAGGAGGGCAGCACAACTGACCAAAGTGGTCAATAAGTGGACAAATGTGAGTATGCATAATGACAACCATGTTAGGGATATAAATGGGAAGGAATTTTGATGGATAAGGAATTAGGAAATGGGAGAACATAAAGCAAAGGTAAAAAAAAAAAAAAACAGAAGAGTAACCATAAGGCCTACATGAGAATTAAGATATGTAATATCTCCCAAAGTTAAAAAGTGTTAGCAATGTTCAAGCTACTAAATGAGAGAGAAACAGACTGAAAATCACAATAAAATAACTTCAGTTATTCATTAAAAATGTGACCATCTAAAGATGTATGTTGGTGATATGCTCAGTGAGTGGAAACAAGTTCCATTTAGACAACAACAAGGTTATTACTGACATCTTGGATTGAGAGTTGTCAGTTATTTATTAAAACTAATGGAGGTGAGGGAAAAGTATAAACTGACAGGGAAAAGGCCACTCTTCTCAAAACAGACTTGTTAAGCTAACTCCTTCTCATCATTAGAGATTTCCTATTACCTGGTCTCTAGTCTCTGTTTCCAGCAAACCAAGTACCACTGGGTATATATGAGGTGTCCTTGAGCTTACAAGACCCATTAGTTGACTTGGCAAGATGCCTGATTTTACTGCAACATTTGCCAAATACTCTTTGTAACATCTCTCCTCTTAGCTGCAGTACTTATTCTTTCTGTATCCTTTCTCAAAGATTGGACTCTAGATAATGAGGATTCCTTCACTTTTATGATATGCTCATCATTACAAATGCAACTCAATAAAGACCTTTTAGGCAGTGGGTTAGCCAACAGTGAAAGGGAAATGTTGAATGTTCACTCTTTCCTCACTCACTTTTTTTTTAATTTTTATTAGATTTTAACTAAACAAACTGATCATGACAATAATTGTATTTAGAAAATTGTGAGCATAAAAATAGCACAATAAGAACAAGAACAAACATAAACAAAAATTTACAACAGTATCTACTTATAAAGAAATTCTCAAAAAATGCCTATTCATTAGAATTGATATGAGTATAGCTATTCTTTTTATCAAGCAGTTTCCTGAAATTTGTTCACATATTATAGTAAGAGGTAATTATAGTAGATCCTGAATTAATGGTGATAACTGAAAAAAATAAAGAACAGAGCAGGCTACAAGAGTGGTAAAGTATAGTCACAATCTGAAATTGAAAGCCCAACAACACCAAAAGGAGCACTCTGCAACTCTATAAAAACCTTTATTGAACAAACAAAGGTTTTGAATTAACAAATCCTTCATCAGTGTACTAAATCACAGTTCATAAACCCACATTATATAGCATCAACCATATAGCCCAGCCAATAGGAACACAAAATCAATTAAAACCAATTACAAAAAGAAACACTTAAAAACATATACATAAAAACATTTTTCAAAAATATTTATAAATGTCTATGAAAAAAACAAAAAAGAAATCTTCTAAATATAAAACTTTTATCTCAATAATAACTGTTTATATCTATGTACAGATTTTATAACAACCATCATATTGACCCCAGGCAAAGATCAGCCTGCATGCAAATGAACCAATCATATTCTCTTAATTTTAACTTGTTATTAATATTCCCACCTCTAGGGTTACTTAAAATCATCTCAGTTACTCTAAAAATAAATTCATGCTGCATACCTTTTTTCAATTAGATGTTTTGTTAAAGCATTGGTCATTACACTCCTATGTATTTGATTTGTGCTCTATAATTATAGAATTATAATGAGTTAGAACATAGAGAATATGATTGGATTTTCATTTTTTTGATAGACATTTATAAATATTTTTGAAAAATGTTTTTATGTATATGTTTTAAGTGTTTCTTCTTGTAATTGGTTTTAATTGCTTTTATGTTCTTCAAGAAAAATGTTGATGAGTGGATTGAAAATAGGAAATACACCTCGGGGATCACTTCTGTGGCTCTGCTCAACAGGGGCACAGAAAATAACTTTCTTGGGTGGCATAAGCCAGGGACCCTTGTTGGCTAGGATAACTTAGGCCCTTGGGCCAGTAGCCTTGTACCTACCTATGAACCTATGAACCTATTGGCTGGGCTGTATGCCTGGTGCTATATAATGTGGGTTTGTGAACTGTGATTTAGTACACTGAAGAAGAATTTGTTGATATGAAAGCTTTGTTTGTGCAATAAAGGTTTATAAAGCATTGCAGAGTCCTTCTTTTGGTGTTTCTGTTAATGGTAATAATTTCCAGATGACATACTTTGATTGCAATATTTGTGAATTCTTTGAAAGAGGGTGTAGCCTCATTCTTCCAATTCTTGGTTATAACTTTCCTTACAATTGATAAAATTAATCATAAAAGAGGGTGTTTCATTTTTTAAATACAAACAGGAATAGGGTTGTTAAAAAGAATTAATGACTAAGATAAAGCAAGATTACCCTCCAAATAAAGCTTGTAAAAAGGATTAATGTTAGTCTAATAAGGTGTAAGTACAACACAATCAAAGATCATGTGTTGCTAATCTGCTTTAAGTTTCTGTTTACATCTTCAACAAGCTTGCTCCTTTTTAAACATTATTTCAATGTAATGAGGTGTGAAGAAAGTTCTATTCAAGACTTTCCAAGTAAAATGTTTCCATCTAATTGAAGAAGTTGCCTGTTTGAAAGATATTACAAATAATTTCTTATCCTCTTCATCTGGAGATCTGTTATTAATGTGAGTAAAATAGTTCCAATAATTATTATTACAACTTTTTGTTTATTTCCTCACCACTCTATATAATTTGGATGAGAAAACCTCCCAGTGTATTTTGTTGTATTACTAGTATTAATAATTCAATTAATTTTGGGATAAGATCTCTTACTCTTGGTTGCATTAACTTTATTTTACCTTCTACATATTGTTTGCAAGATTGTACATCCAACCACATATGTTTGCTTAAATCATACTTACTTATGATATAAGCAACATAATGCAGTTTTTCATTATTCATTAATTGAAACCAATATATCATTTTTTTCTTTAAACTTAACCATTGTGTCTAACTTTGAAGTGAAAATATTATTTTGAGTGTATGCTATAGGGAAATAAGAAAAATCCATGCCTTATATGCTGGGTTTCTATAGTCTTTAAATGTATTTAATGTAGTAGAAAGAAAACAAAAATCAGTTGTCTGGTGACTCCTTTCTGAAAAGTAATCTTTTAGCAACCGATGTAAACTATTGTATAGTATAAGATTATGATTCGAGTTTATGTTATGCTTAAATTTTATGAAAAGGCCATCCCAGAAACTCTTTCTATCTGGCTGTATAAATATTATTTGTCCAAAGAGATATTGTTTTTATAATTGATAATAAAGAATATAATTCTAGAACTGGTAGTCCAATCCCTCCTGCTGTCCAGTCTCTTATATGATGATTTAAGACAATTCTTGGTTTGTTGGGGAACCAAAGACATTTTAAATTTAATGTATTACATTCCTTAGTACATGTTTTAGATGGAGGTAAAGATAATGATTGAATAAAATATAAGATTTGCTATAAAATAATAATTTTGATTATAGATAGTCTCTTTTCAGTTGTGAAGAAAAATGCTCCATTTATTAATTTTACATGTACACCCTAGAAAACAAAAATGGAGAAAAACTAAGGGTAATACTGCTCAATGCCAGAAGTCTAAACCTCAAGATGCACGCCCTCGAAGCCCTCCTCAGTATGGAGAACATTGATGTTTGTGCTGTGACTGAAACCTGGTTCAAGGCTCCTGAGAGCACCCCAGCACTATCAGGTTATACCTCATATCATGCGTTCCGGCCCCAAAATCCGGACCGAACCACAAAAGGAGGGGGAGTATTCATATTCATAAAGGATACCCACACCTCCAGGTTAGTGGCAACGCACGAAGCATTGGAGACCATCCAGGTGCAATTAACCATAGATAAAACTGCCCTACAGTTTGTAACATGCTACAGACCACCTTCTCAAACTCAGGAAACCCACACAGCCTTCCTGAAGACACTGGAGAGTATAAATGTCTCTCCAAACACCATCATATTGGGTGACTTCAACTACCCAAACATAGACTGGGAACATTACTCAAGCCCCAACACCCTAGCCCAAAGGTTCCTTGAGTTCATAAACTCAAATGCTATGGAACAACTAGTCACCATTCCCACAAGAGGAGAAAATATACTAGACCTGATCATCACAAACATGGGGACAAAATGCTCCACACCGGAAGTATATCCCTCATTGGTGAGATCAGACCATAAATTAATCTCACTGGAGATCCACATCCCGCCCCCCACCCCAGCAAAAAAGACCACAGTGAAGAACTTCTCAAAAGCAAACTTCACACTTCTTAAGACTGGAGTGGTATCCTTCAAGGCCCCCGAGCCAGTGGAAACCACAGCCCACACTGCTGAAACCCTTACAAATGCCTTCTACGAGCACCTCCAGGAATGTATGGATCAAGCAATCCCTAATAAAATCAAGACCCTTTCCACCAAAGGCAGGCGCCCGGTCTGGTGGACTCCAGCCATAAACAAACTCTACAACAAGAGGAGAAAGCTACTACATGACAGAGCAAAATCCTTAAATGGGAAGGCATCTCTGATCAATACTAGCAAAAAACTACGATCACTCATAAAATCATCCAAGGCCAACTTTGAGAGAAAAATCGCTAATGACACAAAAGACAATCATAAAGCCTTCTTTAGCTATGTTAGAAACCTGGGTGGAAACTCCCAGATATGCTCAGAATTAGTCCAAAATGATAAAAAAATCACTGAACCCACAGACATTGCCAACATACTGGCAGACAGGTTCAGTGCAAATTTCTCCTCCCCCCCCAAAAGGAGAAATATCTATCCCACCAGAGTCTAGCCTCCCAAACATCTCAGATGCCCAGGTGAGAGCTGCTCTCTCTAAAGCAAAAAACACAGCATCAATGGGACCGGACGATGTCCCCGGATGTGTGCTACACGAACTCAATGAAGAACTAAACCCACACATAAGGCTGCTGTTTAATCTTAGCCTTACTACAGGATACGTACCCAAAGAATGGCATACGGCAACTGTGGTCCCACTCCACAAAGGCGGTGCTTCTATGGACCCTGGAAATTACCGCCCCATAAGCTTGACGAGCCTTGTCTGCAAAGCTATGGAGAGGATCATAATGGAACTCATAAATAAAGACATTGGGGACCTACAGACACTGGATCCTACCCAATTTGGCGTTGTCAAGGGCAGATCCTGCCTCTTGAACTTGGTCGACTTTTTCGAAACAGTCACTAAGGCCATTGATGAGGGTAAGGCAGTTCACACAGCCTACCTTGACCTAGCAAAAGCATTCAACACAATACCCCACTCGGGCATCATAGAAAAGCTCACCAGCTTAGATGTAAACCCATATGTCACAAGATGGGTTGCAAACTGGCTCAAGGACAGAACACACAGGGTTAGAGTTGCTGGTGCCATGTCAGACTCTAAGCCGGTCACGAGCGGTGTCCCACAGGGCTCAGTCCTGGGCCCCCTCTTGTTCGGCATTTATTTTTCTGAAGTGCAGGCAAACATAGGGGGATTGTGGTTGACAAAATTTGCAGATGACTGCAAACTGGGCACCATAATTGACACTCCATCAGACACAGACATCCTCCAGAAAGGTCTCATAGAAATGGATAACTGGTGCCAGAGCCAAGGCCTTAAGCTAAATGCCAAAAAATGTATAGTCATACCCTTTGGGAAACACAAGGTAACCCCTAATTACCACATAGGTGGTAATCCATTAAACACGGAAGAAGTTATCAGGGACCTGGGGACCCAAGTTGACAGTAACCTCTCTTTTGACACTCACATTGCCAAAGTGGTTAGGAAGACCTTCTACATTGCCCACCTGATCATGAAGGGATTCACATCCAGATCAGGAGAGGTCATTGTACCCCTGTACTCTTCACTTATCAGACCAATGATTGAGTACAACGCCCCATTCGGAATGTACCTTACCCGACACCTGCAGCAGTTGGAAAGACCCCAAAATTCCTCACCAAAAGGATAAAGGCTCAAACATATGTCATACAATGCCCGACTGAAGAAACTCCAGCTCTATTCAGTCGCATACCGCCTGCTCAGAGGTGATCTGTGCCTGACATACAAGGCCATGTCCAACCCGAATTAATGGACATGCTCCACCTCAAAAATCCAAATCCACCAGAGCCACGAGAGCAAGAGACTTAAACCTCAACACGGATATAAATAGGACGTGCTGGAGGGACAGATTCATCACCCAGACACTCCCTACACTATGGAACAGAATCCCAGTCCATGTGAGGCAGAGCCCCTCACTGACTCTGTTCAAGAGAAATCTTGACGAGTGGATGGGACATCGTAGGTTTACCCCGGGAATCATCTCTGTATCACTGCTGGACAGAGGCACAGCAAATTAAAGGGTATAGTATTCTCATCCTAAGGGGTGGTGAAAGCCACACACACTCTGGCTAGGCTTATAAATGCCCTAGGGCAGATAGCCTAGTATGAACCTATGAACCTATGTGTTGACTGGGTTTGTCTGACTGAGGTAAGAAATCCTTTTTCAGCAGAGGCCCGTGAGAAAAGCTCCACATGTTATAGAGATTGTCATTTACAAAAGTAGGTAAATAAACAGCAACAGGATTACAAAAATATTCAAGAAAATGTATACATGAAAAACAAGGATTTTCTACAGTGAAGTAATTGTTATATCTGTCAGATTTAGCATCTTACATTATTCAGAAGAATTAACACTAGTTTTGTCACCAGACTTAAAATCTTACATCATTAAGATAAGAATATATGATATATGTGTAGGATAGAGAAATAAATGTGAGACAATGGGCAGGATTCACGAAGCCTCCGTGTAAGAGTTATAACTCATACACGGAGGCTGCAGTTAAATGGAGTGATGTCAGCATGCTCTGCATATTAATGAGAGCATGCTGAATCACACTTAAGGCCAACACGGTCCATGTAAGACAGTAGGGGGCGTGTCCGTAGGCCGAGCCCTGTAAGCGGACATGCCCCCAGAAGAGGAAAAGTACCCAAAGTAAACACCCACGACAGAGTCCACGGAAATGTGAATAAACAGAACACAACACATGGCCCCACAGACTATGAACAGAAAACATATAAATAAACATGTTTTATATTTTTTCTAAATTGTAAAAATGTTTAACTGTGAGTGCGCTCGTTTGAGCGGGCGTGCCCGTAGCGCAGCTACAGTTAGCAGTCAGTGGGAAAGCATATAAGAACTAAATATGCAAAATAAGCCAGGAAACAATAGTGTAGCGGTAGAGATGTTGGCTGAAGAGCAGGCAGTCATGGTTCGAGCCCCCACAACACCAATTTTTTTTTTTTTGCAAAATAAGCAGGAAACAAGTCCCTGACAAATATGTACACATAAAACCACAATTTATGTAAAATGTAATGAAATAGCCCATTTATATTGAAGACATGTGAGGTAACAAAAGAATAAAAAATGCCAGATGTGCTCATAGCTGAGCTACAGTTTAACAGAGTGAGTGCATCTGCCCGTAGATGAGCAGTGGTTTAATTGGTGCAAAATGAGTGCCCGTAACTGAGCAGTGGTCTAACACGCTAAATCTATGTGCCCCTAACTGAGCTGAGCGTAATATGCATGCCGATAGCCAAATGAGGCTTAAACCAGTGTACCCCATTTGCTCGGAGCTGCGCACCGCGCAAACAAGCTAACCGACGGGCAATGTTGAGCAAGCCGTATCAAAACTGCCTTTACACAGACACACCCCTCAGCATGTCTAGACAGTCATGAAAAATAAAAAGCAGTGGCCAGGTTCGAACCCAGGATACTATACACCATAGTCAAGGTACAGAACCACTAAGCCATGACAGCAGTACATAGAAATGCAGTACCTAGAAATGCAATAATAGCTAATATATAGGAATGAATACAAACTACAGCATGACAATGCAGGTTTACTGAAGTTGATACAATTCCAAAATGGCCAATCACAGATATGTGCGGGAAAAACGGACTATATAAGCCCCATAGGCGGGAATACACAACATAAGCGATTGTAGAACTGACCTGCAGGCAGAATGACAGGAGTAGGAGAGGGTAGTTGCTTCCGAGCGCAGAGGTGGGGTGTTGAGGAGTCCAGGTACATGGTCTGGCTCCTAGTCCATAATCATGAGGCCCGACTCATGCAGGGCCAGGTCCTCTGGGGAGCATACAGGACCAAGGCATGGGATCGGTTGGCTCATGATCTCACCAGTGCCACAGGGATTCCAAGGACTGGTGAGCAGGTCCGTCACCACCATGCAGACCTGAAGAGACGCAAGTAGGACCAACTGAACCTTTGGATCCAGGAGGCTCAGCAAATACCCAACGCCCCACTACTGAGTAAGTAACATTTAATTATGTATGTAAGAAATGAAACTAGCTGATATTATGGAGATGTGTATTCCAATATTACTTCATTTATATTACAGCTGCAGGTGTCCGTTCTGCGAACCGCAGAGCCTATGGCGATAGGCTGGTGCGGTTGCGCCACCAGGCAGGTCAGTAATCCACTACCAGTAACCGTAAAGAAATATAAAAGTATGACAGTCAGCAAAAGAGTGCAGTGTAGTCAGTAAGGAATAAAATCTGCAAGTAACAGTGTGAAAGTGTCTGCAAGTCATGCTTGATTACAAAAGTGTATTTCAGCCTGTAAGTTAAACCGAAAAATGAAACTGTCTGACATATATTCTGAAATAAAAATGCCCTACCTGTAAGAAAATAGTACACAACCTGCAGCAGGCTGAGAAGTATAGCTGCAGAAGATGATGAAATCACATGTGTGAAATATATTCCTGTGGAAATACTGAAACATGACAGAAGTGAGACTGCTGGAAAGGATTGTAATAACTACAGGTAAAACATGTCAATAAAGCTTAGAAGTAAGTACCATCCTGAATAGTAAAATGAAAGCAAGTGAGAGAGTGTGCGAAAGTGTCATGAATCCAGCAATACAGTAGTAATAACCCCTGAATAAAGTATACTGCAGTCAAGACAGAATGAAATGCATGTGAGATTCAAAACCAAACAGCGAAATCTGTTCAAAGTGTTGCTGCATGTGGAATGTGTATCCCAAAATCTGGATATGTTGCTCTCAGTCTGAAATATGCAGATAGGATGATTGTCTGATGTACCAAACGTCCACACTTGTCTACAGCTATATAAAGCAAATGTAGCAAGATGATGTAGCTGAACAAAGCTAGATATGAATGTGCATGAAGAACACTAAAATGTATATTGATGTTGCAGTAACAGTCCTATCACCAAGCTGAAATAGTTATCATATAGGAAACTGTAGTTAGAACAGTAGTGTGTATATAACTGTAGCTATTAGAAATGTACAGCATATGTATTGTTATTCGAAGGTGTTAATATTACATTCTTTACCCCACCCTATAACCACATATAACCCATTCCACGTGAAAATGGTATGTGCAATCACAATTAACACCCCTGGACGTTTGTCCTGTTGGGGCATATATATCTGCATGTCTGTTGATGCATCTGCCCTGTTCATACATCCGCACCTGATGGCCTGTTGCCATCAATTAACCCTGCATGTTGTTGGACTGTGTATTTCTGTTCAAATTATGCATGTGTTATGCACGCTGTTCAATGGTGTGAATATCTGGGTGTTTGGTTAATGGGAATACTAATGCATGCTGTTACAACTAATTGTGAATGGTATTATATGTCACTAACCCAAACTGTCATGACATAATGCAAAACATAGGACGACAGGGAAGGCGGGTTCCAGCGGACCCACCTCTCCCACCTCAGCTGGCGAGTGCACCTGGCACTAGTGCTGAGTCCAGACCCTCCTCCGGTGGCCCTGTGCCACCTGCGGGTGGAAGCGCTGCAGGGGATGGGGCTCGCCCCCCCCTCTGCAAGTGTGGCCGGAGGAGAAGCACCACTCACCCTCCATAGCGTCCGGACTGTGGTGCGTAGGGAGATTCGGGACTCTGTTCTTGAGCCCCTACACCAGCTCGAGGCACATTTGGCGCAACTAACGGGCATGCCTGTTGCCCCGCCTACACAGCCCCCAGCACAGCCCCATCCTGGGCAGTGAAGGAACAGTGGCAACTGCCTATGGGTGGGGATATCAGTTCCATTGTTGCCATCTGTGGGCTCATGGGCTCTGGATATCCAAACCTCCGTCCCCGTCAATTGTGTAACCCCCCCTCCACATATGTCATACACCGCCCCTGTATGCGTCTTGTTTGTCTTGTCTGTTTACCTACCCAACCTACCTCCCCAGCTGTACCGACTTCCTTCACCTGACATACCACTCTCACCTGAAAAAAAAAAAAAAAAAAAAGGGCACTCTGTACCCACAAAAAAATTACGCCTCATACATAGCTGCCCATTCCGCACACATGTCTGCTGGACATGGAACCTATCAATTACAATTGTCTGTACAACAAGTATTATTGTTGTCCTGACACCTCTCTCAGGGGTGGAAGGTTTCAAATGTCACACCAAATTACATACATATGCACAACTGTTGCTGATGAAGAAATGGGCAGCTATGGGCCTTACCTACATCCCTCCTGCACATCCCAAGCTTGTTTCCCTACTGTCTTACCCTCTTTGTGACCCCTTTTTCACCACTTTCCTGTCTCCCCATTTTCTTTTCTTTCAAAGAAAATAGCGCGGGTGTGCGCCAGAGTAAGCACCGTTAAGCGGTTGTAAGCGGGTGTGCGCGTGTCTTTGCAGAGCTAACTGCCAGTGCGCATGCGTGAGCTCCACGCAAACCAGCGCTAACCCGGTTACAACTGCTTAAAAGTGCCTTAGTCACTTTGATTGACAGGTCCTGTACTCAGTTCAAAAGAAAAATAAAATCCCACTGTCAGTCCCGAACCCAGGACCTTGGAAACACTAGTCTGTACGACCTACCACTAAGCCATGACTCTTATACAAAAACATTGTGCTAAAATAAATATAACATGTAATAGTAGGGATGAATGTAAAGGGAATATAGGATGTGTAGTACACAAAGCATGTCATTTAAAATTACTGTCAAAACTACTGGATTTCCATAATAGTAGTGTGTGAACAGAAACAGCCATGCTAGTTGGCAGCTTGTAGATAATAAGGTCATTTAAAGTACATAGATATATGTATGCATATGTACATATATATATATATATATATATATATATATATATATATATATATATATATATATAAATATCTATATATAGTTGTAGGAGTCAATGTGCATACACTCTTGCTACAGGGAACATGAGAGAGGAATGGAGAATTGTGAATATACAACACAGCCTGAAGCATGAGAGAGATACTAACCTTTACACTCACAGAACACTGTCCACAGCATACCAGCATGGTCCCCGCCCTCACAATCTGAAAGGGCAACGCCTATCCCACATACCCTTTTATAGCACTGACCTGAAATCACAGTGAGAACTGCAATCAGTACACAACTGGCTGTATGCAATTAGCAAATGCTGGCTTACAATTGGTGCAGAGGCCATCACATGGACCTATGCAGATACCTACAAAAGCATCCAGTGCTAACACTCCCCACATGCGATACATTCATTGCATTGTCTGTAAGCAGACAGACGGAGAGCGAGAAGTGAGAGAGAGAGAGAGCAAAAAAAAAATAAAAAATCAGACACTGTGACTCTGTCACCCGAAGCTGTCAGCACTGACAGTAGCAGCAGCAAGCAGAAGCTGTGGTAACGCAACCAGCTGTGACAAACAGAGGTAATGCAAAGTGGCAGGTTAATAGTGTGCATACTGTGAACCCTCCAAATGTGTCATAGGTCTGTATCCATAGGCATGTCCATGTGATATGTTGTGTGTACGCAGTTCCACCAAAAGGGGATGACCATACATCATATGTCAATCAGTCATAGGCCATGATCCTGGCAGCATTTGTCTGTGCGTTGGCCCAGCAATGGCTGTAGTGACTGCTTTGAAAGATCAGCCAGGTTCAAAAGTCAGGATCAGCCCATCCCAAAGGCACACTGGCTGGGAACAAGTGTCTGCAGGTACCCGATGTCACTGCATATGCATCCCATACTGCATAATTCCATAGCTTAGCAGACCAGGCCCATTATGCATATGATGTGGTAATTCCCAGGGTCAGTTGAGGTGCCCCCTTAGTGGTATGGGACAACTGTTGCTGTACGCCACTGTCCAGGTACATATCCTGTAGTACGGCCAAGATAAACTATCAGTGTTATATGCGGTGGTATGTCCTCTCGGAGTGCCGGTAGCACACATCCAGGGGTACCACAAGGTCACAGTGATGCTGTGTGTTCTCCTCTGCTGAGGGCGGCCCTCACCTGGACATGTGAGATGATAGGGAGGTTACATCCAGCTGGTATAAATATTTTAAAGGTGGGGGAGAAGGAGGGGGGATATGTGCACCGAACATGTCTGCAAGATTGTTGCCAATATCCGTGTGTGTGGTGAATGTTAAGTAGGTGTGGATTAACACAGAGCATATCTGAGGCATGTGGTCCATATGTGTAACATAACTGAAGAAGGCCTTGTGGTCATCCATAGTGTTTGTGTCCATTTCCCTCCCAGAGTAGGCCGTGGCTGTTGTTATGACGGACTGTAGCGTAGTACCAGTGCTGACCACAGATGCCTTCCCTTAATGTGAATGTGCTCTGTCCTGCAGTAGCCTCCTGCTATTGTTATACAATCTGCCTCTGTCTGGGGTCCACCAGACAGGATGCCTAACCTTCGTGCATAGGGTCTGGGTTAGACATGTGTTTGCAAGTTCCATGCAATCTGTGGCATGTCCGTGGTAAGCATTTGCAAAGGGGTCAGCAGTGTGGCTTGTGGCTTCCACTGGCCCAGTGTGCTGCATGGATACCATCTCAGTCCCAGCAAGTGAATAACTGTCTAATCACATACATATCAAAGTAGTCTACTGTGCTGGTGGTGGTGGTGGGATATGTATATCCAGGCCGAGTAACGTCTGTCCACATCACAGTAGTGGACGGTGTCCCACATACAGTACCTTGGGATGAACCCCCAGAGTGAGGTTGTGCATTGCACCTGTCAGTGTGTGCTGACCGATGGGGCATGCTACTATGTTGTGTGGAATGTGGCAGGTATTGTTGCACAGGTGTTGGCTGAGCACTGATATCTGGCCATGTACCTGTGTATCCACCACGACACACACACATGCAACATATGGGAGTAGTAGTATATCACTACACATGAGTATCATGTATAGTATGTGTGCCATATATTGCTGACATGGTCTGCTGATATCCTGTCTGTGTTCTCTTCCAGGGAGATGGCGCGACAGCGTAACGCCACCTACTCTGTGGTGGAAGATGAGGAGATCCACCAGAGCCTGGTGCTGGAGTATGACATCCTGTTTTCCTGCACCAGTCAGAATCAGCAGGAGAGGGCCGCACTGTGGCAAGACCTTGTCCGTAGGGTAAATGATATTGGCACGCATAACAGGACATATGAGCAGGTACAACATCACTGCAGTGATTTAATCTGAAGTGTCCGGCAGCGTGCATCAGATATCCACAGGCAACAGGTAGCCACAGGAGGTGGGGTGGCCACACCCCCCCTCACCAGACTGGAGGGGCTACTCCTAAGTGTTGAGGCTCCAGCCCCGGAACACCAACAGCAGTACACCTGCATTATGATGGAGGCTGGTTCCACACAGCAGCACGACATGGAGCGTGCAGGTAATATGCCATATGTACACCTGACTGTTCTGTACACTGTATCATATGCAATATCAATGGCACAGTTGTGCCCACTGACATTAATCTCATCATTTCTGCAGGTCCCTCCAGGGTTACAGCAGGACAGGCCATCCATGCTGGTGAGTGTGTTTAACATAACCTATTATAGTCCTGATAATGCTAGTAACAGTAGTGTAACTCAGTAGTGCTCTGTGTGTATACTGTGGGGTGTGCATGTGTGCATGTGTGCAGGTGTGCTTGTGCCCATGTGTGCATGTGTGCAGGTGTGCCTGTGTCCACGTGTGCATCTGTGCATATGTGCCTGTGTCCACATGTGCATGTGTGCATGTGAGCATGTGTACATGTGACCACGTGTGCATGTGCCCATGTGTGCATGTGACCACGTGTGCATGTGTGCATGTGTGCATGTGTCCACGTGTGCATGTCTGCATGTGTGCATGTGTGCATGTGTGCTTGTGTGCATGTGTGCATGTGTGCCTGTGTGCATGTGTCCATGTGTGCATGTGTGCATGTGTGTATAAGTGCATCACTGGTAACAATGTCTGTAGACTGTAAACTGTGTTTCCTGTCTTCATCCCACAAGTTCTGGGGCTGCTCTGGTGACCTGCAGCAGGGAACCTGAATCCTGTGCCACAGCTACTGGTAATGATGATATTTGTGTAATGGTACAGGAAGGTGTGTCAGGGTCTGCCATTGGTCAGCCAATTGACAGTACACAGCTGTCAACCCCATCATTGCGCACAGTCATCCTGCCTGTACATCCTTTGTCACCATTGTCCCTAGGTGATGGACAGGATACAGTGGGCATAGACCAGGGTAATGTGGTACTTGTGGCACATGCGTCCCCACACAGCAGCCATGGGCAGGGTCCTCTGATGGTACCACACAGACAGTTGCCCATGGGTTCTCGTGGGAGCATCCGTGGGCGTACTGCCTCTGGCCAACGTGCCCAAAGAGGTCTGTCAACCTCAGCTATGTTTCGGACTGTCATGCAGGCACAGTCACGTATGGAAAGGTACACCAGACAGGGTCTGAGGGAGCTCAGAGCATGTCGCACAGCCATGACAGACAGTATGCGTGACATTGCGGATGCTATCCGTCACTTCACCGATGTCATAGACAGACGTTGTGGGGACATATTACAGCAGTTCCACAACCAGATGTCCATGAGCCAGGGCAATGGTGGGCATTTGCGGTGTTGATATGGCCGTATGCCGGCAGCAGCTGGCAGTCGGTGCGGACGACAACAAGCTCGCACACGCCCCCATAGTGCCAACAGCAGCCCCAGCAATGCTGGGTCTGTGCTGTCATTGGAACGCCCCAGGAGACCACGTGCACATGGCTCTGGACAGTCCCAACAGGGACTTGTGTCCAGTCAACACACTCCCACTTCTGATGACAGTACCCAGTCTGGATTTGTACTGGATACGGTCCGTAGCACCCCTGCCAGGCACAGGTACCGTGTCCGTGCATACAGACACTGATCTGTATGGCCTGCCAGGTGCAGTCTGTGGCTGTCCACAAACCCCTGTATATGGCAGCCATGAGGTGGAACTGTGTGCGTGCATACACACATGCGAAATGTTAACACCTAGGGCAACCACATACATGCACACACTGCACCAACACTGCCCCACCCTGTACTGCTGCCCCTCACCAACACACATACACACACATGTCAATTGGTGGTATCAGTGGCTGACTCAGGCATACCTAATCCACACCCTGTGCATATTATGACACTGTGCCACCTCCTGCAATCTCCAACATCATTGCGGGAACAGGTAAACACGTTGCTGATGCACAGGGTGACTACATAGAAGTGTATTAGTAGTATCATGTTGGTAACAGTACAGTGTGCTGCAGTGACTGTGTGTTTATCCCAGCATGCCTGCTGCAGTAACTGTATGAATGTCCTGAATTGTTATCTGCACCCATAGTCCATACCAAAGTATAACAGCTGCACATAATTGCATGCCGGTGGTAAGGTTGTCAACAGATAGCCACATACATGGGTAGCACAGGGGGAAAGCTAACGCAAGTAGTGATATGCAATGGTGGACATGTACAGTAATGGTGTTAAGTTGCCCACAACGACTATGCCATGTGGATGTTCGCGCATGTAGATATGTGTGCAGTACCAATGTAATCCAAATCACAAATAAGTATGACATAATATCGGTTCTACCATGGGCATCTGTGCTGCGTATTCCTGGGTACATGTTGATAGTGCCTACATATTTGCATTTTTACTTACTGTTATTGTTAGCCCTTCTTTGTTGTATAATGCACTACTTCCAGCCCTGTTTACTGTAGCTTTGTTTTTATGCATGTTCGCTTGGGGTCCCCTGGAACACTGCTTACACCTGCAATGCAGAGTTACAGTGTTTCTGTAGACTTCTAGTGACATCTGCATAGCGTACGATACATATGTCAACTTTACACATGACAGAACGTCACTGTCTGTCCTGTACGCATGTACGTTGCCTGTGACACATTGCACACGTCTTACCTGGCATTTACCCACGTGTGCAGTCATATATGTCAGTGCTATGAAACAGTAGTGGTACACCCACACATACACACCTTCAGTATGTTGTTCCTCATTGGCCCTATGTGTTGGTACTCACCATGGCAATCACACTACTAGGGTAGCATGTGCAAAGGTAACCTGTGAATTGCCTCTATGGTCCAGTTGTGGTTTATGTGAGTCGTGGCATTGTCACAGCTGCCACATGTATGCAGTCAGCCATTACCCTTGGCCAGGAACATACAACACATGTGTGGGATGCCACCACACAGCCAATCTGGGGACTGGTCTCTCTGAACCCAGTAATGCCATACCCTGTCAGGTGGCATGTCATATATACTACGTCCAGGACAAACGTCAACCCCAATCCCTGCTGCTACTATTGATAATACCCCTGAAGATGTTCCTGATAGTTTTGACCAGTTCTTTACTGAGACATTTCAGGCCCTAGCTAGCCATCTACCTCCTAGCTCCCCTGGTCCTGAAAGTAGCACCCCTAGAAAACTACTTGCGTCCAGCTGCCAACTAGTCGCCACTTCACTTCTCCGTACCTTGATTGTAACAGTGAAACCCACTACACTTTCTGCTGATCAACTCCCTGCCAAGTACCTATCAAAACCAGATGATGCTATTGCTTACCCCGTCTCAAAGGTAATCAAAGGAACCATGTTAGAATCTAACTTTCCCACCATCTGGAAAATGCCATATGTAATCCCACTTCACACAGGAGGCAGCTCTACTGAAGTCTCCAATTATAGGCCAATAGCTATACTCTCTTCACTTGCAAAGATTATGGAAACTTTCGTCATAGACAAGTCATGCACCACCTAATCCAAACTCGCATTATGGCAGACACTCAGCATGGCT
Source organism: Protopterus annectens (assembly GCF_019279795.1). Taxonomy (NCBI): domain Eukaryota; kingdom Metazoa; phylum Chordata; order Ceratodontiformes; family Protopteridae; genus Protopterus; species Protopterus annectens. The sequence continues at coordinate 660,409,057 of NC_056737.1, read as the reverse complement.
TACGTCCACATCACAGCACTACGTCAGGCCTCCTAGCCTTTACTAACACCATAAGCCATACTTGCAACAATAATTATATATCTGCAGCCCTCTTTTTGGATATTTCAAAGGCATACCATATGGTTGATCACCAACTTGTACTCCACACCCTGCAAAGACTGTCTAGATACTGGAGCCTTCCAATGGTTTCAATCCTACCTGCATGGTCGACAGCAGGCTGGCCTCTGGCAGAACAAACTCTCTAACCTTCTACCTAACACCCTCAGAGTACCACAAGGCTCTGTACTAGGGCCCTTGCTGTCCTCCATCTTCATTAACGACCGTTATACTGTCATCCCAAAAGTCAGCTGTATCCAATATGCTGAATACTCTACTCTGATCTGCTCAACCACATCTCCAGTAGAGTTATGGTCAGCTACCCAGACCACCTTTAATACAATAGCAAACTGGCTTTCTGAACATCGTCTGATCATAAATCCCAATCAAACTAAACTGCTGTTATTTCACCAACACGTAGGTCTACCACTTTCACCGTTACCATAACATCAACTGATGGCACAATAATCTCCCCTGACCCATCTCCGAAACTATTAGGTGTCATCATAGAAAATAATCTCAAATGTGACATACATGTTAACCAGATTATCAAAGCCATCAATAGAAAACTAGGGTCACTTTACAGAATTAAAGCCTTCCTAGCCCCTCCAGCTAAAGGTGCCATAGCTCGCTCACACCTTGTTTCAACCCTTCTGTATGCATCCCTCTACTCGAATATGAACAAGACTGTCCTTAACAAACACTCAATTTGCTACAACCACATTGCCAGGTTTGCCACTGGGCTTCCTTTTAGGACACATCATTGCATCAATCTAAATCAGCTTGGCTGGCTTGCAATACCCAGCCTAATACAGTATAACCAACTGATTATGGCCTATAAAATCCTCTATAATCCAGACAATACTCCTGCACTTCAAATATTATCACCCCCTATAACAATCCTAGACTGCTTCGATCCTCTAACAAAGTACTACTTCAGACTAGCAAGTTTAATAACATAGCCGGTGATTCTCTCTTTGCAAACCTTGTAAGTAGATCCTGGAACTCACTTCCAGCTGATATTACCCAACTGTCCACCTTAGGTCAGTTTAACAGTAGACTCAAACAACATTTGTCACTTAACTGGCTATGTCAATGTATCAAGCCTGGCTAACTCGAATGTGTAACTTCTGTGAACCACTTTACTGTGTAATTTTAATTTAATCCTGACTTGTGCTCAGGTCTAACCTGTGGAACATGTTTGACTTGCTTACTTATGTAATCTCTGTAAATAATCTGTTTGTAATATGTAATGCTAGTATTATGTAATGCTGTATCTGCTACCCTCGTAGCTTGTCTCCACGGGCCTCCCCTGGAAATGGACATGCATCCAGTCGGGCTATCCCAGTCAACAAATGTAGGATAAATAAATAAATCAATACAATATATTACAGTGACCACAATACCAGTCAGACATTGACACACACTGACAGCATGCTGAACACACTGGGGCATACGTGGGGACTCAGACTAGCAGCCTGCCTGGGCATCACACACCTCCGCAGCTGGCACACAGGCATATGTTCCATCGGAACAGAGCACATGCCACACATGGCACGCACATCCCCTGTGCCACACACTCACAGCCTGTAGGGCTACACAACACACCTGCTACAGACGTGTCAGGTACCTGTCTTGTGTGCTGCACTGGGGTCCCGCTCAACAGGCTGTATCTGGTGAAGGTCACAGTGATATGACTTAGGGGCACTATGGTCCACCACAGCACACGTGCATACAGGTCAGTCAGAGGCATGGGCAGATATGACTCACTCATTGACCATGCCAGTGTGGCTGCCTGAGACATACCTCCCTGGACTACATGATAGGGAACATAGACTGGATCTCTCAGCATGTGGCACAGGCCAGTATGAGCCTGATGTTGGTTGCCAACATACCCTCACCAGGTATTCTACCACTATATGTGGGAAGGGTGTTGTATGTCTACATTATGCTCAGTCTCCACTGTCATTCATAGGGTATCCACTGGCTGTCAATGTGTGCTTACATGCTAGGGAAGCCACAATGATGTGCATGGGTCATTTTGCATGTGACACCCATGGCCCGATGTATAATGGCAAAGCTCCTTGGTACACACATACTGCCTTATGCTGCAGGACATGGTTTACATAGTGACCTCTGTGGGTATCACACAGGTTAGGACACTAACAGTGCTGCTACACAACAACAGCAGTGTACACCGGAAGATGCATGCACCAGACACTGCCCTCTGCACGGTGAACTGCAATGTCTGTGCAGTACCAGATTCATGATTCATGGCTCACAGGTGTTACCCATCACTGACAGGTTATGCCCCATACCATGCCTGTCGTCCCCTACACATGTAACACACATGGATAGGGGGGTGGTATCCCAAGGTAACACAGATACACACACCTCCAGGTTGTTGGCACAGCACAAACCATCAGGGCCTACTCATGTGCAGCTGACAGTTTGTCGGACTGCCATCTGGTTCATAGCCTGGCACACACAACCCTCACATACGCAGGAAGACCACCTATCCTCCATAACAACACCGGCAATATGGCAGTCTCATGAACTGTGTTTATAAGGCCGTACTGCATCCAGCCAAACATTGTGTGTGAGCATTACTGTAGCTACAACACACTAGTTGAAGAGTTCACAGCATGTGGTCACCGAATTGCAGTGGAATGACATGTTACCACTACCACAACAGGTGGGAAAATGCAGCACCTGTACATCGACTACATGTACACTATATGGCCCAGACCAGATGTGTATCCCCTGCTGTAGGTCTTTCACCATAGACACCCACACTGTATAGGGACATACCACGTGCGGACCCTGCACAGTAAGACACAGTCATATTGGTATACATTGCAAATACCATTTATCCACACAAAGCATGTGTCAGACATGGTAACTACCGCAGATCACAGGTATTTATGTGTATTTGTCACACACATACATCATGTGTGCAATGCCATTGCTGGTTTAGGCAATGGCATGCATTGTTATGAACAAACACCCACACAAGGTCATACTGTGTGACACAACCACACCTGACAGTTGTGGGTTACCAAAACATACCTATCTGTACTCTGACAATGGTAATAGACACAGTAGCAGAGCACACTATTGGCATTACTAGCCAACTAGCCCTGTTTGGCTGTGCTGATAGTGTGGTGACATCCCCTGTGTTTACTGGGGGAGTATGCAGCATCTGGTGTATTGTAGTATTTGCCAAAAGGATCTGTTCTCTCACACATGCATTTACACACACCCTACTACCCCCACAAATATGCACACTTGCCATTTGCAGGATTCATTCCTCTACCTAACTAAGGTCATGACACGTGAGAGAGACGCATTAGCGAAGTGCACTATTTGGTTTACTAGATAGTTCCTCTTCTCTGGCTATACTTATAGGGTGCTGACAACATCAGTATTTTGAAAGGGTAATGTGCATCAGGTAGTGTGATTTCCTGATTGCCAAAACTAACATGTTTTTCATACGGAAATGCACACACACAAACTCCCCACATCCAAACACACACACATGTCATTTACAGGTTTCAAACTCCTATCTAACTACATTACAATACTTAGGAGAAATGCATTAGCAGAGTGTGATATTCACATTACTGGGAGGCTTCCCTTCTCCTGCTGTACTTATAGGGTGCTGACATTATCTGTGTTTAGAAGGGGGAGTGTGCATCCTGTAGTGTGTTCTCCAGTTGCCAAAAGGGACATTTCCCTCATACATATTTGCACACACACAGTAACCCCCCCTCATCCAAACACACACACTTGCAGGATTCAAACCATTTCCTAACTATGTTATGACACTCTAGACGGACGCATTAGCGGAGTATGCTATTTGCATTACTGTAAGGTTTTCCTTCTCCTGCTGTACTTATAGGGTGCTGACATCATCTGTGTTTAGAAAGTGGAGTGCGCATTCTGTAGTGTGTTCTCCCAGTTGCCAAAAGGGACAATTCCCTCATACATATTTGCACACACACAGTAATCCCCCTCATCCAAACACACACACTTGCCATTTGCAGGATTCAAACCACTACCTAACTTTGTTATGACACTTGAGAGGGATGCATTAGCGGAGTGTGCTATTCGCATTACTGGAAGGCTTCCCTTCTCCTGCTGTACTTATAGGGTGCTGACATCATCTGTGTTTAGAAAGGGGAGTGTGCATCCTGTAGTATGTTCTCCCAGTTGCCAAAAGGGACATTTCCCTCATACATATTTGACACACACAGTAAACCCCTTCCTCCAAACACACACACTTGCAGGATTCAAACCACTACCTAACTATCGTATGACGATCGAGATGGACGCATTAGCAGAGTGCGCTATTCGCATTACTGGGAGGTTTCCCTTTTCCTGCTGTACTTATAGGGTGCTGACATCATCAGTGTTTAGTAAGGGGAATGTGCATCCTGTAGTGTGTTTTCCCAGTTGCCAAAAGGGACATTTCCCTCTCACAGCCTTTCACACACACAAACCCCACTCACCCACACACACACACACACACACACTGAGCATTTGCAGGATTCGAATCCCCACCTAACTATATTATGACACTTGAGGGAGACGCATTAGCAGAGCGCACTATTCGAATTAGTGGGCATCTGTTCTGCACCTGTAGTATTTCTAGGGTGCTGACATCTTTATTTCCACAGAGGTATGTAGATGTAGAACTACCTGTCAGGTGGGGGATAGCATATATATACATTTGCAGCCACCTACGTCAGGGTCAGATATGCACATCGCACTGGCAGGTTATGTTCTATACCATGCTTTGGGACCACAGGACCTGTAACACACAACACAACCAGTCCAGAACACCACACCCACATCCAGGACACACACTTAGCTTCCCTGGGAACAGTGCCAGGATATGCAGGTATTCACATACACCATTCCAGTTGTTAACATCAGGTACAGGCATATTGTGTGTGAGAACAACTCAGGCCTATACCACTTTACCCTACCGCCACTACAATTTGTGGGTCCATGTGCTATGGCAGAACCACACACCACAGCCTCATGGGTGAATACATATTGCACCTGTCCATCTGCAATCTGGGTACTCACTGTTCCACACCAGAGGTAGACCACCATTGTTGATATCTGACCATGACCACCTTTCCCTGGACATCCATATCACATCTCCACCCCTAGGCAAGGCTGTCACTGCACACAAACTGTGTTTAGCACAAGCAGATTCTACACTTGTGTAGACTGGGGTGGATGACTTCAGAGGACCCATGCTGGAGGACTATACTGGCCACTCAGCATAATCCTTGACACTTGCATCCTATGAGCATGTGTACAGTTTGCATTGGTCATGCTATCCCACATATACCCATGACTGCTCCACAACAAGACACCTGTCAGCTGTACACCGGCCATATATGCGCCGTTCAACAGACAGAGCAACCTAATACATTGCAGAGCTGTGGCCCACAGAGGCAGGACATCTGTGGATGGTTCCAGCATGGCACTTCATTCACACATACTCATTACAACACAGTGTTGACAGTGGAATCATCCAGAGAATGCAGATAGGGCTCCCCTCAGTCTGTTATTGATGGACACCTACTGTCAGAGATCCTCGGCAACCCTCTCACAGCACACACCGACCACATGGCTGTGGCTTAGCACATTCAATCCCTGAGACCTCCACAGTGCCCCTGCTTGACAGAGGCACAGCTCACTAGCCTCACATGTTGCCTTCTGTGACCTACTTTACAGTGGCATGGTAGCCTACTATCCTGGGGATACAGATGCCAAGCACACTCTGGCTGAGCTGCCATTCCCTGGGGCAAGAAGCCTAGTATTGACCTCTACACCCATATGTTCAATTGTCGGATGCACAATATTTGTTGTGCTGTTCTACTGTTTGCAGGTCTTTATTGCCATAGCATTCCCTGTTCCTATGACCAACTTGTGTATCTGTGGCAGATGTTTGCATATGACGGCGATCCACTATATCACTTATGTCTCTGTGGTCATTTACTGTGTGCACTGGGCTGATTGCTGTGTTGTGGTTGGTTCCTGGACTGACATGTACAAATACCAGATATGTGTGGCCAACTGCTACACGGAGATATGGCCTAAGTGTGTGAGCATGCCCAGTTCAGCCTTTCCATGGCATGTTGTCTGACATATGCCTCATTTATCAAAGTGTGTGAGCATGCCCAGTGTGAGCTTTCCATATGTTGCACTCTGAAGTCCAACACATATTTGGGTGTGTGTGACCTTCGACATTTTCGCACGTTTATGATTGTGTGCTGGGTGTCATGTTGTGTACTAACTGGCCAACTGCTTCATGTCTGCCACAACAGGGATTATACTGTGCCTGCAGGAATTGCATGGGATACTTTGCAGACAGTTCTCAACATACTTTCATAATGACCTAACACTGTAGTACCGTATAGTGTACTGGTTCGGTACTTTCACTGTAGTGGACAGTATCCTGTTCTTTAGTCCTATCACTGCTTGACATCTTCATAATGAGCACAACAGACTGTGTAGGGGCCAGTTGTGCACATATGACCATGTTGCAATATGTTCAGATATGGACTACCTACACCAGGCTCGTCCAACATTGCTAGTGTATTCCACAACATGGGTGGACATTGGCAAACACTAGCGATGTTCCGTAGGCCATTTCTGATGGTAGTCACAGGGTGTGTTTGTCCTTCGACACACATTGTAACTGGAGTTTGCCATTACATATGTCATGGTTGGTATACTGTGCCTCTGTCTACCTCTGACATAACAGTGATACCCATGGTAGCCTACCATCTCCCATACACTCATCAAGATGCCTCTTGAGGGGTGTCAATATGTGGCACTCTAGCTGCCCTGTACCAGGAGTTTACTGAAGTGTGGGGGTGCCTTCTGTGTTATGGATCATTCTGTACAGCTTGTCCTATGTATGTCAGTGCTGGGGTTCAGGTCTCTCATGTACATAGCTCACTGCCATTCAGATTGTACATGGTGCAACATGTTCATTCATTCCAGGTTGGACATGGCTTCATACATCAGGCACAGCTTTCCTGTAGCTGGGAAGGATGGCGGTGTGTGGGGCTGCAGTTTGTTTACTCAGGCAACACATGGCATCTGTTCAGGCTCTTTGCTACCCCTGGTGGGGTACTGTTGTGGACTTTACAGTTGTTGGAGGTGTCTGCTGTGGTATATCCCACATGGGGCTATTGTAGTCAGTTGTGATGCTGATGGAGGATGGCTGCAAAGCCAGAGTGAGTTCCCCTTATCTACATCTGCCAGCCTTCATGTTTGGGTGGGTATATGGTACATGTTTCTGCGAACACTACAGACACATGTCTGTCCCAGTGCAGGATATTTATCACCTTTTATACCCAGGTCTCACATTACATGTTAGGTGCCTCGTGGGTTAACACCTGTGTGGTAATTTGTGGGCACTTACTGTATATCCATGGTGGTTGTCTATACACAGTTCTGCAATTAGCTTGCTGACATGGCTATGGCTACAGTTGTCTGTTTGTAGGTGGCCCTTTTGTGGGTTGCTTGTGTCAGCTGGGGGTCAGATATGGTGGGCTGTTTGTACTCCTCGGCATACATGCTCAGTCACAGTCCTTCTATGTTGGCCTATACCTATGGGACATGTATACAGAACGGGGGTGGGGGGGCCAAGGCCAGGCCTTGTGGGATGCCACTCATATCCGCTTTGTAGTCTGACATGGATGCGGCATGTCTGACCATGTCAGTTCTGTCCTTGGTCTGCTTTGCAACCCCTCTACTGACATAGGGGTGTATATTTAAGCTGGTGAACATATCCATACTGAACACGTACGGTATTGTCTAGAAGCATGTGCACAGTCCAGCTACGCTGTGTGGACCACATAGCCCTCATCAATGACCTTAATGACTGCTTCAAATGGGTCAGACATGTTTAGGGGCCGGTTCTGCAGTTACAACAGCCACAGTGTGTTAAGTCCAGTATCAGTAGGTCCACATTAGCCTTCTGTCTGTGGTACATACTGATCCTTTCCATAGCTGTGCAGAACAAGCTTGTCAGGATCCTGGGGTGTTAGTTTGGGGTATCCATTCAGACAACACCTTTGTTGTGATGGACCACTGTTGTTGTACACTGCTCTTTGGGTACATATCCTGTGGTAAGGCTGACATTGGCCAGTAGTGTGATTTTGCATTCCATTATTCTTGGGGTCCATGTTGGTCTCAGTACAGGACACAATCACATACCTTTGCTGCTGTGTGTTCTGCTTTTCAGATGATGGCTGTTACCTTAGCATCTGCAGTGTCAGGGGACCATCTGCTGGGATAGGTATTTTGCACTTGGGGGGGGGGGGTGTTTGCACTGCACCTGACAGGTTGTATGTTAGCAATGTGTGTGTGTTTGGTATGTTGTTTGTAATATCTGTGTGATTCGGAGCATATCTGTGGATGCCCAACATGGTTCTTACCATCAGTTGGGTAAGCTTTGTGATTATCCTTAGTGTCCTGTACGTGTTGTATCTTCATAGGTTCATGGGTTCATAGTAGGCTAGACACCCTAGGCCATTAGTAAGCCTAGCTAGAGTGTGTGTGTCTTTCGCCACCCCTTGCTATGTTCAATTATGGCCATTTATGAGGTTCTTCACTGTGCCTCTGTCTGATCGTGACACAGTGGGGACCCCCATTATACATGTACGGTCATCCATCCACTTGTCCATATTCCTGTTGAGGGGTGTCTGTGAGGGGCTCTGCCTACCATGGATTGGAATCCTGTTTCTGGGTATGGGGAGCTTATGGGTTATGTATCTGTCCCTCCAGAACATCTTATTTCATTATGTGTTAAGGTTGACATCTGTGACTCTCACAGCTCCAATGGCTTTGATTTCCTGTGGTGTAGCATGTCCATTACTCCTGTGTTGGACATGGCCTGGTACAACAGACATACAATGCCTCTGTGTAGGCAGTGTGTGACTGCAGTCAGCTGGGGTGTCTACAGCCAGGCAGCATATGACATATATTTCACACCCTTTATCCTGTTGGTGGGGTAACTATGAGGTCTTCTGAACCGCTGCAGGTGTCACGTATGGTACATCCCATATGAGTCATTGTACTAGATTATGGGTCTGATAAGGGAAAAGTACAGCGGCACAGTGACCTCTGTTGATGTTGGTGTGAATCCTTTCATAATACGGTGTCCAGTAACAACAGTCTTCATAGCCACATTGGCATTGTGGCTGTCACATGACAGATTAATGTCGACCTGTGTCCCTAGGTCCCTGATGACTCCTTGCATACATAATGGTTTGACACCTATGTGGTACTTTGTGTACCTTGTCTGGTATTTGGTGGGACATCCATACTGTCCAGTGTCTTTGGATGTCTGGTTGGGGTTCTTGTGTGTGAGAGTGTGGTCTGTCGCATGCTACAGACTGTACAGCAGTTGTGACTACAGTTATGTGCACATGGGTGGTGTCCGCTGCTTTGTGCATTGTCAGTTACCTGGCTATATGGGTGTCTGTGCTGCATATGGATACTCCCCCTCCTTTGATGTCTTGGTGCAGGTGTTGGGGCCATAACACATGGTATGTGGTATAACCTAGTAGTGCTGGTGTGGTGTCACTAGGCCTGTAGCAGGCTTCTGTCACTGGACAGGCATCAATGTTCTCCATAATGGGAAGTGCCTCAGGGGCATGCATATTGCAGTTTACACATCTGGCATTGGTCAGCATTACCCTTATGTTTCCTACCACTCATGTTTTCTAGGGTGGTGGGTAGTCTTTTTGGCCTTGCCTACATATGGCTCTATGGAGGCGGCAAAGGTCTTATCCAGTATCCAGACGCACACGGGTAACAGCTGACAGCCACCCCTGTAACAGCAGCATGGCTTTTCATGCTTGACATCTCATGCAGACACACATTACACCCTCTTGTACTGACAGCTGTAACTGTGCCAGCTGTTAAACATGAGCATCCTGTGTTTGTACTGTGGCATCATTCTTGGTGAGGGTTGGATGCTGCACACAGCCAGTGTCATCCCGCCCTGGGGTACATACTCGGAGGGACCATCCATGTCTCATTTGATGTTGACCAGGGAGGTACATCTCAGGTAATTCACACCAGCATGGACATTGAGTACATCATATTTCTGCTTGCTTTGGGGTGACCTGCGTACTTGTGTTAAGTGGCATTTTGTGGCTACCTACAAGCAGCTTACTCTACCCTTTCCCTTGTTCAGTCTGGTGAGTGGGACAGCTGTGTTTCCACCTATACAGACACCTATTACGACTGTATCAGGCATGCTGTTTCTCCTTCAGGCCTGTGACTGTTTGGCACACCAGCTTTGCGTACTATTCGTTGCATGTGCTATGTTTGAAGGTTGTGGTTGCTTGTGATCTACTTTGGAGGCGTCTGTTGGTGTGGTGTGTTTGTAATTAAGGCCTCCGGGAATATTTGCCTGTGTTTATGTGTTTGGTTTACAGTTGCGGTAGGTCTATGTGGGACTGGGTTTGTGGTGTATGTGGTTACCTTCTCCTCCTGACTAGTGTTGACAGTACTGAGTTGTTGGCGCTTAACCTCTGCTTTGGATACATGGATGCATCTGTCACATATGTTTGCATTTATTGGGGGGTGTTGTGGTTGTCTGTGTACTTGGTACTGGCATCACATTGCCTCTGGATTCATAGATTATACTTGTTGTGGCTGGACTTAGTGGATTGTATGTGTGGACATATGTTGTTGCCATACTACTGGTCAGTGATTACTTCCCTTTTTATGTTTGCTCTGTCATGTGGTATCTTCCTCATTCTCTTGCATGGTTTGGTAATGGCTGGAGGCCAGCATGCCAGATGCCTGCATGTATGGCATTGTGTGTTGTTGTTATTTGTGATTGCATACTCCAAGCATTCCTGGCTGTTTTCATGGAATTCCTGTATAACATGTTCTGTGGTGTGTCCCATATTCTGCACTTGCACAGGGCCTTTTGTGGATTCAACATCGGTTTTGAGGGCTGCAACCTATACTTTACACATGTTTTTCACTGTGGTATTCTGGCCAGGGGCTGGGGTCAGGGTGTGTATATCCAGTGTGCTTACTCTATGGTCTGGTCTTACCAGTGAGGGGTACACTTCTCATCTTGCCATCCAGTACACATGTTGCTGATTATCACATCCAGTATGCTTACCCCTCTTGTGGGAGTAGTACATTGTTCCTGGGCATTTTGGTTTATGGAATCTGGGTAATTTTCTCCTACTGTGTTGGTGCTAGTACAATGCTACCGGTGTATGTCTGGGTATTTTCAGTCGAGCAATATAATGTGGTTTGGGGGGCTTGATATATTCATGTATTCCGACATAGGCCAGGTGCTCTTCCTGGTATTAGGACAGTGGTCTGCAGCAGGCTATATACTGCGAGGCAGTTTTAGCCATTGGTATTTGACCATGGATATTCCATGCTGCTTCTTGTTGTGGTACCAACATGGGAGTGTGGTTATCCTTGCCATTTCTTGCTGGTCACCCTCCTTTTGTAGCTTGTTCCATGTTTTGCGGCTGTACAGCACAGTATGAGGTGTGACCTGGTAGTGTTAGGGTGCTGATGTGAGCCTTGCCCAGTTCTCTATTACAGGACTGGTATCTACATTCTCCTTACTGTGTGCGTTTACACTGCACACATCTTGCTGTTTGTACATCTGTCATGGGGTAGTATTACATCTAGGTTCCTATCCCTTGTAGAACCTATGAGGTTGGGTTTGTGTTTTGAGACTTACCTATTCAGGGCATGCTGTGGGTACTGACAGCCTTTGCCAGTATCCATGGGGCATGGCATGATAGGTGCATGCCACCCCTAGCAGGTGGTGCATCATGTCAAACTCCGCATATCTTCCCAGCCTGTAACACATTGGCTCCCCTTTGACTGACTGCATTACTTCAGCCAATTATTGTACTTGATCTTCTTGTCTTCATAGTGTGGCATCATGCTTGGTGAGGGTGAGATGTTAGGCAGGGTCTTCATGTTTGCATATACTAGATGGTGTTACATTGCTTAACACATGGCAATCATGCCTCAGGTGGTGCTGCAGGGCTGCCTCTGTCGGATGCACATACTACACTCCCTGTACATGTTTGAGAGCAGGTTGTGTCATGTTAGGCATCCCTGTTACTATATGAGTGAATCAGAGAGAGGTATCATTCCCAGGGTTCCTACTGAGCCAGTGTATGTGCTATGCGTTGCCTCTTTGCCAAGGCCAGGGCATACTGGGCACGCCTCCTTCTGCCTACTGGGGCAGGCTCAGGTTGTTCCTCCTCTGAGTCACGCTCTGCCTCTGATGGCCTTGGCAATGGTGGGGGGCTGTTTGGCCCGGCCCTATACTGGTCCTGCTGCAGCTGTTTTCGCAAGATCATATTATGTAGCATAGCACATACCATGACAATTTGGGTACATGTAGTTGGTGTGTACTGCAAGGCTCCACCAGATGTGTCCAGACACCGGAACCATGACTTGAGCAGCCCAAACACATGCTCTATCACATTACGTGTTTGTGCGTGTGCCTCATTATGGCATTCCTGTTCAGGTGTGTGTGCATTTCTGATGGGTGTCATCAGCCATGGCTCCAGTGCATAACCTGCATCCCCCACTAGGTGTCCGTGTGGGATGTCCCCATTGGCAAATGTCTGGTACAGCTGCGTCAAATGGCAGATGTGGGAATCATGATAACTCCCAGGGCAGCCAGCACACACATTCATTATTATGCCCTGGGCATCACACACGACCTGGCAGTTGATGGAGGGGAAGCCCTTGCGGTTAATGTAGGTCCTACCCTGCTCACCGGCTGGTGCTTTGATGCATATGTGCGTGCAGTCTATAGCACCCAGTACCTCAGGGTATTCCGCTATTTGCTGGAAGAGACGCATATTGCTGGCCAATACCTCACGGGCATTGGGGAAATATACATGATCACCGACATGTGCTGACATGGCATCCAGGAACTGGTGTAGTATCCTGGAGGCTGATGCCTGTGATATCCCCATCATATCACCAGTTGCTCTCTGGAAGGTACCTGTTGCTAGTATTCTTAGGCCAACACATACCTTAGTTTCCACTGGGATGGGTTCCCCTCTGTTGGTTCTCTGTGTGAGGCGTGGCCTGCACAGCTCAACAATTTGCTGCAGGAGCTCTCTGTCCACTCTATAGCGCTTTACTATCTCCAGCTCATGTAACCCGTGGTAGGTGACCCTGGGCCTATACACTCTTCTCCGTCTCCTCACTGTGGGTTGTCTGGCACCATCTGCATTGTCACCACCCTCAGCAAGTCGCCTATGTCTCATTATGACAGCTATGGCAGCCCCTAACATTTCTGCTCTGAGTCAAGCTTTTTCAGTTTTCACTTCTATTAGCTTACTCCTGCCTTGCAGTGTCTCTTAATGGAAACATCCTGCGCTACTGTTTGCAGAGTTTTAAGTGCTGGGCTGGGCTACTATTCTGCCTGTGTAATTGCCTGCTTCTAATTGTTTTCACCTGCTAGCTTCAGCAGTTATCCCTGCTAGCTTCCTATTAATTCTGTAGCTTCCTTTTTCCTCTCTGTTTCCTAGGGGGGAGCAACTTGCATACTATCTGAAACACGCTCACAGTGGCTTACATGCGTGCACACGTGCTTACACGGTTCAGAAATTACTTATTCGGGTTTAACCGCACGTACACCCACGCAAACACTGTTACACGTCTGCCAACAGCCTCCAACATGCTCAGCCTGCCTTACACGCGCGCACACCCACGCAAACAGTGTTAAACATCTCCCAACACGCTCCCACATGCTCACACTGCCTTACACGCGCACACACTGTCCTACTCGCGCTTCATGGCATGCACACATGCGCATGCATGGCCAGCAAGAAATTTCAGTGTAGGTAACAGTGTACACCTTCCATTTCTTGACTTTCCATGACTTATCTAGTAGCACACCTCTTTCCATGATCTGTGCCTGTCATCTGTCATGTTACACTGGCCTCCAATGAACTGTATTTCTTTCTACCATTCCCCCCTGTGATGTCACCTATCTCCTACTCTATTCCTCCCCCTTTTGTATCTCTTACACTACTCAGACTGTGCTCATTTGGTATGTGACTGTGAGATTCAGTATCCGAACCCTCATTTACATGAGATTGCCTACTAATGCTTACTTACATGTGTTAGACTCAGCTTCCCCCCCTAGCAACCACTACACGGTGGCCATGTTGGTTTTAGTCTTCTGGTCCCTGCATTGTCATTCCATGTATTGCATGAGACCCACATTTGTGGGTTTATAACCTTCTTTATGGTTTTATACAGTGCAGCCCGTTTGCGCGGGGCTGCGCTGGGTTTAAACATGGGCGATCGCCGAAAAAAAAAAATTATATTTTTAATATTTTTGCATCGGGTTATCTTGCCAATGGCCACATATTTGGCCATTGGCATGCTGCCTGAATCATATGCAACCTTTTTTTGGAGCTGACATCGCTCCATTGTGGATTTTGCAGAAATGTACTCAGTTGTCAACTGAGTACATTTCTGCAGCTAAAACGTCTCCTACACGGACTGGTTTCTGCTTCATTGATCACTAATATACCTCATTTGCATACATTTCAGATGCAAGTGAGGTATTTAGCATGTCCACACCCAGTCCGTGTAAGAGACGTTTTAGCTGGTCTCTTACACGGAGTTTAGGGCTGTTCCTGGATCGCGAGGCTTGCATGGAGTGTTGCACATCTCTTACACTCCATGCAAGCCTTCGTGAATCCTGCCCAATGTCTTGTAAGTTACATAAGTTAGGAGCAGATAGAGGTGTGCAGCTAGGGCTGATATGATGCATATGTGGGTGTGTACAGTGGCAGGACCATTGGTTTAACAGGTATTTTTTGTAGCTTCCTTGAATTGGCTAAGTAGCTTAACCAACCTGATCTCAAGTGGGAGTTTGTTCCATGCCTTGGAAGTATTATATCTGTAATGAATACATCCTTTCTTAGTTTTAGGTTTGTGGATTTGTAGCAGATCTAGGTTAGAATCCAGAGGGATCTAGCAGGTGAATAGTAGGAAATGAGAGATGATAGGGTAGGACAGTAAGAAGACTGATTCAGGATACAGTGGATGATCTGGAGCTGAGAGAGAAGAAGCTGGTGAGGTAATTCAAGCCAGTAAAGTTGTTTGAGTGAGACAGTAATGATATTTGTAAGTTTGATGGGCTGCAAATTTGACTATTTTCTTGTAGGTAGATTCAAGTTTGGCTAGGAGTGTTGAGTACAGGCAAGTAAGAATTTGAGATCCATATAAGAGAGTGGGTAGGAGGTAGGCATAAAAGAGAGTTACTTTGGCTTCACTGGTAAGAAACTTTTTGTTGTGGTAGAGGAGTCCTAGTTTCTGATGAGTTTTCTTGATGCAGTTATTAATGTGCACATCAAATTTAAGTTGGTTATCAATGATGACACCTTGGAGTTTGATGCTAGATTCTACCTCAATGTGCATGTTGTTGAGGGGCAGGATTGTGATGGTGGATTTTACGTAGTTGTAGTTTTTAGGAAGAAAAAGGAGTGACTTTTTTTTTTTTTGATTAAGGATAAGCTGGTTCTCAGAGATCCAGTTGTCTGCAGGGTTAAATGAAGTCTGTGTTGCAGAGATGAGTTCAGAGAGGGAGTTAGCAATAGTGATGACTGTAGAGTCATCAGCATATTGGACCACTGATAACTGAGAACAGGAGGAATAAAGGAGATTAGTAAAGATGTTGAAAAGTAGTGGACCAAGGATTAGAACCCTGGGGGACAGCCATTTTAAATGGAGCAGGAAGGGAGAGAGCATATTGCCACTTAACTGCTTGAAATCTGTCAGTGAGGTAGCTGAAAAAATATGCAACAGTAGCAGGGGAAAAGTTAAGGTTAGTTAGTTTGTGCAGATGAAGAGGGTGAGAGACAGGTTGAAAACTTTAGAGAGGTCTAGGAATAGGCAGGAGACAAGTTTTTTGTTATCTTTGGCAAGGGAGATAGTATTAAGGAATGATAGTAAGGCAGTAGTAGTACTATGCTTAGGTCTACACCCATGTTAAGTAGGTGTCCGCAGATTTTCATGGAGTAGGTAGTGCATAACGGGTCTATATCAGATGTATCAAAAGACTTTAGCATGAATGCTCGCATGAGCGAAAATGCTGGGAATCAAAACTGTGATTGTGGGGTCATTTTACAGTAAGGCGTGGGATATTTGCCCTTTCCTCACTGTAGTGTGACCTCGGAGTTGGAATATATAGTTAGGTGGGGGTGCACAGACCCCCACAATAGCAAGCTCGATTACCGGCATTGTCGCTCATGTGAGTGTTCGCGGTGAAGTCTTTTTGGTTTTATAATATAGACCCTGTGCATAACCTGCTTATGTATACATTGTTCTAGAACTTTAGAGAGAGGAGAGAGGGTGGCAATTGGTCTAAAATTTGTGATTTCTGAGGAGTTACCTCCCTTACATATAGTAAGATGAAGAATTGTTTCCAGATGGTAGGAAATTTGGACTCTGAGATGGGGCAGTTGATTACAATATATACAAGGAAAGAGAGAGTCATCAGCTAAATGGAGGAAAAGGGAAGGGAAGTTGTGGTAGATATTGAGGAAGGTTTAAGTCTGGACAGCAGGGATTTGATGTAGCTAGTGGATACATGTTTGAGGGAAAAAGAATTTGATGAGAGTGTCGTGGGATTTGGTAGAGAGTGGTTAGAAGTATTTTTAAAGGTAGATGAGTTGACACTGGGGTTAAATAGCTTGGATATAGAGTCAATGAAATAGATGCTGAAGGTGGAGGCAGTATCATCAAGTGTTTTATCAGGACAAGGACTAGGAGAGCAAGGACTACTGGGGTGCAGAATGTGGTTTAATGAGTTCCAAACTTTTTGGGGGGTTAGATTTCAAGGCTGATGGAGGATTATAATAGAAAACTCTTTTATCTTTGTTAATATACTTTTTGGTCTGATTTCCATATTCTTTGTATTTTTGCAAGTCTGCAGGGAGCTTAGTTTTGGTCCATGATTTCCATGCTCTATCTTTATTTTTCATTTGGATGTCGGTGGAATTTGATAGCCATGGGGATATATTAGATTTAATATGGACTGTGCGGAGTGGAGCAAGTGAATCAAGAATACTGATAAAGGTGGAGTTAAAAGACAGGACAGGATCATCCAGAGGGAGTTGGGTAAAGAAATTCCAGTTTACTTTAGAGAAGAGAGATTTAAAGATGTCTGGGTGGAAATTGGTAAGGTTGCGGCAATTGATAAATATATTCTGTTTAGTAAAGTGAGGGGTGAATCTAAGTACTTTTATTGGGGAGTGATCACTTAGTGAGTTGGGAAGGGTTTTACAGTTGTAATATTTAGAGGGATTTGAGACAAGAATCCAGTCAATAAGGGTGCTGTGTGTGTGAGAGTTATTGGTATGGGTGGGATCAGTGATAAGTTGAGTAAAGCCATACAAGTTAATTTGTAAGACAACATTTTGGGGACAGAAAGCAAACCAATTAATATTGACATCGTCAAGAATGATGGTTTCATTGGGAATATATTGAGAGAAGTATGAAAGTATGTTTTCAAGCAGGGATATGTTATCCCCTGGGGAAATGTAGATTGCAACTATTGTGATGGTGGTATGGATGTTATGTACAAGGTTGGCTGTAAGTATTTTGGCTGGGGAAAAGGATGGGATGTTTTTTTTAGGAGTTGTCAGAGTAAGGTTGTTGGAGTAAATAATGGCAACTCCACCACCCTTTTTTTGGCAGTTAAGGTGTAATGTACTATCGCCTGAATGGAGAAAGTCTTTGTCTTCATTTTGGGGGTTTAGCCAGGTTTCTGTTAGGTGATGACATCAGGGTTGTAGCTTGAGATCCAAGCATGAAGTTCACTAACCTTCTTTAATATACTTCTAGTGTTTATTTAGTAAAAGGAAACGTGTTTGTTTGGGTGGGACAAAGGTGTATATGTTAGTGGGACTATGGTCATAGGGGGAGTTGTGGTGAGTGGGACATGGATTTGGATGAATATATCCTGCAAGTAGAAGAACAAAAGGGTAGTAGTAGTGGTTATATTTGTATGAGTTACAGATAAAATATGTTGTTCTATTTTTAGGTAATGTGTTGTTGGTGGGGGGGTTGATTTTAGGAAGATAACTTTCAGTAGAAAATATATAAGTGCAAATAGCAAATGAATGATGGGGATGTGATATCCCTAGCATGAAGTTTTGTGGGAACTTTGAGAATAGGAGATAACAGGACACAAGGTGAAGTGAGAGTGTGAAGAAGGAGTAATGGAGGTAGTACAAGAAAAATGGTAGTAGAGAAAGGTATGGTTGATAAGAGAATTAGTGGTAGAGGACAAATAATGGTGATTGAGAAGTTAGTAGTAGGTTTATTGTGCAGGTAGGTATGTGAGACAGTGTTGGTTAGGTGCTATCAAGAGAAGGAGGTTGGGTAAAGTAGGTAGTGGAAGGAGAAGTAATACTTTGCAAGTAGAGTGCAGGAGAAGGGAGGGGTTAGTTAGGGATTTGTGTAGAGTACAGGAAGGGGAAGTTGGCCGAGGAGTGGGTTTTACTAATGGTTAGGTATAAAGGAAATTATATGGGGGTGGGCAGGAATGGGGGTGGGAGAGGAGAAAAGTGAGCGAGTGGAGCTACACCCAAACCATGAGGAAGCTCAAAAAACAATCAGTAACTGTTAGTCTATTAGTAATAGGTGGGGGGAGGTAACAGTGGGGATAAGTTACTGTGTAAAAAAAACACTCCAGTTGAGAATTCTAGGGAGTGGATAAGTCAGAGGGAGTAGAGCTAATGGCAGAAGGTTACCATAGGTACAGGCAAGGGAGATAGGTAGTTTAGACAGAAAAGAAGTGAGGATTGGCTTAGGGTTGTAAAAATAAAGAAGACTGAGAGACCAGGAATTAGCAGTTGGCATTTGTGGTAACTTGCTCACCCAGTTAGGTTCGAGTGAGCAATACAGGTAGTTACAAGTACTTATAGTTCTATAGGGAGATAAAATGGTAGATCAGCGTACTTAGTTTCAAGTCAAAACAATTGACAAATCCTTATGGGGTTTTGCTGGGACTTGCTGGGACTTCTCAGCAATGCTGTAATGCAGGTATGCTGGCTGAGAGAAGAGGATTGGCCAGATAGTTAGTTTCAGGTCGAAAAAATTGGCAGATCCTTATAGTGTTTTGCTGGGACTTGCTGGGACTTCTCGGCAATGCCTTAATGCAGGTATGCTGGCTGAGAGAAGAGGATTGGCCAGATAGTTAGTTTCAGGTCAAAATAATTGGCAGATCCTTATGGTGTTTTGCTGGGACTACTCTTCAATGCTGTAATGCAGGTACACTGGCTGAGAGAAGAGGATTGGCCAGATAATTAGTTTCAGGTCAAAACAATTGGAAAATCCTTATGGTGTTTTGCTGGGACTTCCTGGGACTTCTTGGTAATGCCATAATGCAGGTACACTGGCTGAGCGAAGAAGATTGGCCAGATAGCTGGGGAGCACGCTACCACAATTCAAAGGTGGAGAAGGCTGCTTACAGATCGAAAGAAATTTCAAAATTCTATGCTATAATTGTAATTTATTATATTATTAATGTTATCCATTATAAATATCCATAAATAGTTCCTTTTTCTCTCTTTGACAACATATTTAGTAAATCTATCACTTATCCTATCAGTATTGGCATTTATGTGTAGCATTTTTTTGTTATCATTAAAGGACAGACTAGATTTTTTAGAACTCATCCATTCCCTTAAAAAGCAGAAAGATAACTATTACTGTCACTCAGTGTCAGAAGAATGTCATCAGCAAATAATTGGATTTTAGAAACCACATTTTCATTTATGCTAACGTCTTTTATGTCTAAATTTGACCTAAAAAAATTAGCAAAATGTTCTGTAATTAGAATGGAAAATAGAGGTGAAAGAGGACATCCTTGTTTAGTTCCTTCAAAATTTGTATTGAATCAGAAATAAAAGTACTTATTTGAGCATATGCAAAACAATTGTCATAAAGAAGGTTTATAACATGTAAAATTACTTGAAAAATGTCATTCCTCTAAGATTAACAAAAGATATTTCCAATTCACAGAGTCAAAAGCACTCAATCTCTAGACTCATTAACGTTATATTGTCTTTTGTTTTGCTTACATAGTCAAATACTCTGATTATTATTTTGATATTGTCATAAGTATTTCTATTTAGAATAAAACCAGTGTGATCCTCATTAATCATGGAAGGTAGAATATATTTAATCTATTAGCCTGAATTTCCATGAATAATTTATAATCTACATTTCCAAGTGAAACTGGCCTGTATGAAGAGCATTCAGTTGGATCTTTGTTAGTTTTTAAAATTGGAGAAAATAAGAGTATATTTCCAGGAAGGACGAACTTTTGTTAGGTTTTAACTATAGAAAAAAAAAACTTTGTACAATATGTTTAAGGCTCCTTTAGGTAGTAACTTGTAGAGTTCTAGTATAATTCCTTCATTACCTGGTACTTTGTTAGATTGTAATTTGTTAATCTGAGTTTGAATTTCAGACAATTTCAGATGATTTCATATCAATTAATTTCACTTGGACATCAGATAATTTACTTATTATATTTTTTATAAAAGTTTTCATTATCCCTTCTGAGTCTGTTATTACATTATATTGATTAATTTTATTGTAATAATTTCTAAATTCTTTTAAATTATCTACTATTTCCATCACTTTTCCTTATGTGAATAAATCTCCTTTATATAGTTAGACTTACTAATTAGTTTGTTCTGTTAGCTAAGTTATGCATAGTTTTTGAGTTAATAGATAAATTAATTTTCTTAAACGTTTCTAGCTTAATCCTAGTTTTATGATTTAGGTTTTCCATATACTTATTAGGGAGATCATTAATCTCTTCTATGTTATTATTACCTGTCTGATTTTGCAGTTTTAATTAGTCAAGTTTTTCTTGTATCCCGTGCAGTTCATTGTCTTATTGTTTTTCTCTATTGATACCCAATAGATGACGCTACCAAAAAGATACGCTTTTAGTGCATCCCATAGACAGATTTCTGAAATATCCCTTGTATTGTTAATTTCTATAAAATAAAGAATTTCTTTAATAAAAAAATCCTTAAAATATTTTAAGCAAGTTATGTATGCTGGTTTCCTCCTGATCTTAATGTTATTGTTAGATTTTAAAAAAAAAGCTCAAAAGTGATTGTACTGTAATTTGAAAATGTGCAAGATACCAATTTAACTTTGCCTAGTTACTCTATCAACTCATTGGAGACATATACTTTATCAGTTCTGGATTGTGATCCATACCTATGTGAGTAATGAGTAAAGAAAAGTAATTCTGGATCTGAGAAATCATTTATGTCCCTAAAGTGAGAGAGTTTGGTGAACTTTAACAGTGCCTTTGTTGATGCCTATATTTTCTGTTTACCTTTTTATAGTAGTATCCTTTGATGACAATACGCAATTAAAATCTCCTGATAATATGATGCTGCCTTTTGAAATTTCAATTACTTGTTCTAGAAGTTGTTAAACAGTGATACTTTCTATTCCAGGAATCCAGTATAAGTAAATAAGGATTAATATTCTCTTATTATATTCTAGGGTAACAGAACAAAGCATACCTTTACCTTCCACATATGTGTCAATGATTTTAGGTATAGGCAAATAATTTTCCCGTAATATAACAAGTCCTCTTTTTTTGTTATTATATTATGAACTAGACAATATAGAGTAATACTTAACATTAAGTCTTAAGTCTGTCTTTATCTTCTATCAATAGGTGTGTTTCTTGGAAAAACATAATTTGAGAGTTAAATAACTTCAAATAATTGTTTAGACTACCCTTCTTGCAACCATTATTCAATCCATTAACATTTATGGAAATACAATTAATAAATGTCATTTGTCATACAGATCAACAGTGTAGCTGTAACTCTCTTAAAATTAACTATATGGACCCTGTATAATATCTCTTCTTTGTTAAAGAATTGCTTATTAATAGTCATACTGACATTAATAGATAAAAGTTTAATTAGATATATAATAATTGTTTTTGTAGACACTCATAAAAAAAAGTTTAATGTAACTAAACACTTACTTTTAAAATCCTTCAAACCCCTCATGGAGTCTAACACTCCCTCCTTGAATAGTCTAACCATCCAAGCAATCCCACCACTCTGCTATTCTAAAAACCCCAAACCCTCTGCTTCAATTAAGCAAAATAGTCATTAACAGCAAAGTGAACATGTCTGTATCCTTTAAAACTGGTATATATGTGTGAAAAATAAGAGAAGTATTGCATGCCCCAAAGTTGTTGTTTTACTTACATATTTCTCATTTTTATACTCAGTTTCTTAAATTCCAAAAGCAATCTTTCATGGACTTGCTCTTCCTCCTTCCTATTCCATCTGCTTACAGACCAACCCAAGGCAACATAATTTGCAATGCCTCATTTCTTACTAATTTTCATCCTTCACATCCTTCTGACAGCTAGATGAATGAAAGCAGTAACCTGCATTTCACCAGTAAGTTGTTTTTGCTTCCATTGGTGAAAATTAACTTTCTGCTCCAATCCCATACCACTACCACTAAGGATGCAGGATACACTACTACAGGAACCATCAGCCGTTTTAGCTCTGACTGAACCTCTTAATGTTCTTTTTTGAAGTCTCAGTATCCTCTTATTGATGTACCATTAACTTTTAATCCATACATTAACCAGATATCATTCAGTAGCCACCCTTTTCTGCATACAGATGTAGCTTGCAGATCACTTGTCTAACTCAGAGGTTGGCAACTTGCATTCTGACAACCCTATGAAGACTATAAATTATGGTTGCTGATAGCATTGCTGTTATGGAAAAAGTAGTAGAGAACATTGTCCTTAACTCATACAGGTACTCCTGGCAAGTATATATATATATATATATATATATATATATATATATATATATATATATATATAAACACTAGATAATCTCGATGTACTGAAATGCTGAATTTCAGTACGTCAAAATGGAATACATGAAAGTAGAGTTAGGTGAAACTGCAGTATGTCGACTACGGAAATGCCGAATCTGCTATCGTGGTGTCGCGTTGATGATGTGCGGTGCAGTTTGTGGATTTATCTGGGGTTTTAGCTAAGTGGTCTTTGTTTAAGGGTATTGGATAGGGATGTTAGTGTGTGTAGTGGTGTTTTTTGGGTGTTTGTGTGTTTAGTGCAACCTTGGAGTTAGTATATATATATATATATATATATATATATATATATATATATATATATATATATATATATATATATATATATATATATATATATATATATATATATATATATATATACATATATAAGTAGGGGGGTGTTGGGTGCAACCCCCCACATGGGGGGTGCAAGGGGGCTTGCCCCCCTGCTTATAGGTAGGGTAGGTGTGTGTGTGTGTGTGTGTGTGTGTGTGTGTGTGTGTATGTGTTTGTGCGTGTGTGTGTGTGTGTGTGTGTGTGTGTGTGTGTGTGTGTGTGTGTGTGTGTGTGTGTGTGTGTGTGTGCCATGTGGATTAATTCGCTGGAGATCATATGCAGCCATTGCATGGTGTCTAACCTGAGGGGAACCAAAGTCCAATCCCCTGTACAGTTCTGGGGACTGCCCTACAAATAGAAACTTAATGAGTATCACATTATTTGTTTGGCTGTTCTGGTTTGGTCAATAAATGCCCAGTACTGCAATACATTAGGGGTTGTACATAGTTAAGTAAGAGTAAGTCTAGCGATTGGAAAGCTCTGGAAAAAAAATCTTTACCTGCAAAAGGATGCATTGAGTGGAACCTTTTGGATGTACAATACAAAATATAGTCACACCCAGTCCTCTCAACCTCTTAACATACAAATTCTAGGGGGAAAAATGGAGGGGAGGGCCCAAAAATCAGGGGCAATTTTTAAGTAATGTCCTTATAAAGTTTATTGATTAACAGGTTTTGCATTTGCATGCATTTTCTGGAGGGTATTTATTTATTACTATTTATTCAATGAGAAAGTGAGTAGGTCTTTTGACCTTTTTAGCCATTACATGAGCTCAATGAACATAAAATGTGTTAGGATCTAAGCAATCAACAATGCATTATGCAGACTATGTAAACAGTAAAAATCAATACAACATGATACCTTCAATGCAGATCATGGACGGTTAAGAACAACTATTCAGAGTGCATTGGGAGATATCATAAAACACAGTGTAAGCATTTTTAAAATACATAAGCACATACTCATTCATACATATGAAATATGGATGAACCATCTTTTTTGATTATTTCCAAGCATAGTAGACTATGCTTCTAATACTTTGCATGTACTAATTGTCATACTTAATTTTATTTTTTTCTGGGATTCCAAAATGGTGGTCGTCTAGTGTGCACCCTCTGCACAGAGCTCCCTACCTCATTTACATCTTCTGAGGATTATACCTACTTTTTGGCTTCTGCAGTTTCGATTTTAAGTAAGGAAGAATTGCTTCACCATCATCACTCCAGGATTTTGGTTTACTTAATTCTTTTAGGATCCAATCTATCGTATTTATAATACGTTCTCTGAGTGTTCCAGCCACATGCATCTTAAGGGCCTGCTTCTATCCTCTGCACTCTCAACACTTCATGGCTTAGCAGACAAACATGGCTAATGAGCTTGACACTATGGAGACACAAACTACAAAAGCTAAGCTTTCAGCGATTTCTTCTCCAGAAAAAGAAGTAGTCTCCAAAAGACAGAAAACCAATAAGCAATCTTCAGAATCTAGTAAATCCAGTGCTAAAACAAAGGTGGATTCTGGTTTCCACATGGATGAACTTAAAAAGGCCCTTCAACCCATTCATTCTGCCATACAGAGTTTTTCTGAACAACTTACCAATCTGGGAAATTCTATAAATCAAATCATTATGAGAGTGGATACTCTGGAAGATAAAACACAATCTAACAAATTTCAAATTCAGTCCTTGTTTGAAGAGCTTCACACCAAAACAACCTCTTTAGCTGAACTCCAACTAAAATTAACAGACCTTGAGGCAAGAAGCCGACGTAACAACATTTTAATCAGAGGGCTCCCTGAGAATTATGAAAATCATGCCCTGTTAAACACAACTAAACAGATTTTTGAATTACTCCTGTGACTAGATGGTTGCCCCTCTGTCATCATGATTGAGAGAGCTCACCATGCCATGCACAAGTGTGAAGATTCCTCAGCTCCCCGTCAAATCTACACAAAAGTACTCAACTTCCAGGATGTTCAAAAAATCTTAAATGCGGCCAAAAAACACAAATCCTTCACATAGAATAATCATAAATTATCATTTTCACAAGACTTACCTCTCTCCATAAAAGAAAACAGACATAAATTAGCTCTGTACTGTGCCGACCTAATTAAAAAAGATATTAGGTTCCAAATGTGCTTTCCTAACACTTTGGTTTTCTTCAGTAATGGCATGAAATACACAGTCAGCTCTCCAAATGAAGCAAAAGCTGTAGTCTAGTAAATCCATAAAAGCTTCAACAATCAAGACTTTTGTGTGGTCTTTTGGCTCACTGGATAACTCAGAGTTATCCCCGATTACTCCTCCAATGGCCAACTCGTCCTTCAAATTCCGATAATTTAGTCTTGAAAATATTTACTATTTAGCTATTTCTCATATAGCTAGGAACCATTCTTGCTGGGACTTGTTGCCCTGGGGTTCCTTTTTGCCATATAACTTCCTGGTGTTTTAATATAGAAGTTCTCCCTCTGCTCATGGCGTTAACAGCGCTACGAACCATTTTGGTGTCCCTGTCTCAGGATTACGAACCCATCTAAGCTGATTTGGATTCCATTCACTTTTAACATCTTCTTTCAGTTGAAAACATCCTTGCAAGGTGAGAGAAGCCCAAATACAATAACTTATTGCTCGTTCATCGCTTATCCATGCTCAGGAACATCTTTAAATACATATCAATGGTAAAACTGTTTGCTGACATCGAATGGAGTGTATACGCTGACAAGGAGAGAACTATTGCTGAACTAGAGAAAAGTTTACATAAATATACAATATATAAGTAACTTTTCTAGCTCTAAATAATACATGTCGCTTAACTGTTTGGCCACTTCGGCTATTTTCACCTTATTGTCTCCATTTTACTGACATTTCTAAAGAGATATTTTTGGGGTAATTCAAAATCTGAATGCATCAGAGAAAGTTGTCTCTATTTAGAAATAAGCGATTCACTGACAGTCTTAATAGAGAATAGCCTTTGTTATACTTATTTGATGACTTCCCATATTTGCTATTATATCTAGTGTAGGCCTCTTATTTTGTTTGATCCTTTAGTATGTTGCCTTTGCTAATTAGATAAATCCAACTAGGTCAGATATTTTTCTTTAATGGAGACCTAGAGTTATTAACCCTGTTTTTTTCCATATAAAGGTCATATATAATATACTTTAATTCCCCACTTTATTTATAGTTCTTTTTTTTTTCTTTCTTCTTGGATATACTTACATTTTAGAATACAAATAGAGGCAATGGATGTTTAAAGCAGAGCTTATAGCTTATAAACTGCTTCCTTAGCTTCAGGATGTTATAAGAGTGTTTTTTTTTTTTTTCAATCTGTATCTCTTCAAGATATGAGTCAAGTTATGATATCTTTGCAACAGCTAACTCAGCCATTTATCAACAATCTACTCCTGGCCTTTGAGCCTCACTGCTATTTTATAAGTAACAATGTTGTCACGCTCACTAGATTTTGCTACAACAGTGATCTTTGAAAACTGTATAAATGAATCATCAATTTGGCTGATGTTACTTAATTTTACCTAAAACAACCTGTAGTTGAATACATTCATTATCCTCATATTAGCTGTAAGATTTAGTTATTTATAGTTGAAATCAAATGGAGTGTCCATGCATTTGATGGTTATTCTGTTTTAATTCCAACATTTTTTTTTGTCAGTGATGGAATATACTGGTGTCAACTAAGTAAGCATAGTCACTCTAACTCTTTCATTCCTTATATTACAAAAGTCATGAGCATCTACAACATGTTGGTCAATATACTCTTTTCTTTTTTTGGTATCTTTTCTGAAGTATTGAGTAATCACTAGCCTTCACATATGCAAATACTTCTAGCCAGCTGTAGGAAGCCCCCCTGGTCTCTGTTTGCTGCTGTCAACCCTACCCTTAACAGATCTTCATATGTTCAGGCATGCCCCTGGACTCTGCTCTCGTTCAACCTACTAGTCTCAAGAAGAGAATCCTTTTTTTTTTGTGATGCCTTGATGCAAGTAATACGTTTTGCTGACTCACTGACACCAGATTTCTTAATATTTGATCTAATCATTGTCTTTAATTTGCCTTTTGTCATACTTAGACCCATCCTGCACACAGCATATTTCGGGTTTCTTAATGAACCTACTTTATCGCCCCCTCCCTTTCCTTCTCTCTCTTTTCTTTCTTTACTTTTATATTTAAAAATTCTTCACCACTCACTTCTTTAATGGTATATTTCTCTCTTTATATATCGTGGATACTTATACGAGTCTAGCTGATTGGACTCTACCTCTTAGCTTCTTCCTTATATGTTCAGATGATTATTATCCAGTTATAATACTCTCCTTCCTAGGTATAATCTAAATAACTTTAACTAATAAATAGTATACTGTTTCTCCTCCAAATAACTTTATGATTACCCATATTTTTCACACATCCTGTTTTTTTTTTTACTTTCCATTCTACATTTAGTGGATGCTCGCTAGTGCTTTGTAGTAGTGTTCAAGGATGGTTGATTTTTGGATGAGCCTTTTTATGTACATATGTATAGCAATGTTGTTCTTACCATTTGTTGGTTATTGTACTTCTTCACTTAGGGGTTACGGGTGGGTAGGCACCGGGGTAAGTCAGAAGAAGTACTGTGTTACCTTTACTGTCGTTAGCAAATATATTGAAATTGAAAGATTGATGTGGATCTCTGTCCTCAATGTTTACTCAATCTTACATGCCATCTTCTTCCCATTTATGTTATGGTCAGCCTATTTGATTATAATATTCAACAGAATACCTTACCCTTTAACATTCATTAATTTGTCAACATGACTTGGTCTATTGATTCTTGGAACATAAGAGGTCTACCAAACAAAACTATGAGAAAATTGCTATTTCACCTTCTTTTTAAATCCCAGGCTAATATTTGTTTCTTACAGGAAACATACATGCTCAAGGAAGAATGGGAGAAAGAATCCAACAAAAAATGGATTAGATCTATTATAGCTGCGGGGGATAGCTCCAACTCAAAGGGTGTGGCCATTATAATCAAGAAATATTTTCAGGGGGTAATTAATGATGTTAAATCCGACAAGAATGGTAGATGGTGCTACTTTACATCTCTGCTCCCATGCTCATCCAAACCAGTTCTCTTTCTAAACATATATGGACCATGCTCTCAACAACAAGTTTTTATATTGGAAATTTACAATATTCTTTGCTCATTTGAAAACTACATATTCGTAATGGGTGGTGATTGGAATGCAGTAATAGATCCCTACTTAGATCGCACCAGTAGCTCTACCTCGTACAATTTGCAAGCCTCTGTGGCCCTTGGGGATCTAATATCAGACTTCAACCTCATTGATCCTATCTCATTTAGTGACATCTCTACCAAAGAAAAAAATCTACACATACTATTCCAAATGCTATAATTCATGGTCACCCTTAGACTTCTTTTTAATTTAATATCCCTTGTCAAAGTTTAAGATTAACTTCAATGCAGAACTTAGATTTCTCTCAGATCATGCAAAGATTTCCCTCAAAATTATTTTCAAGTCATCAGCTCCCGCGTATACTAACTGGACTCTAAACAATAATTTATTGTGTAACAAAGATATAATCAAAGAAATCAACAACATCTTAGCAGATTTAGACATTAGCCTTAAGACCTCCCAAATTCCTCCAGATATTCAATGGGTGGTCTGCAAAGCCAAACTAAGAGGTTTTTTGATCAACAAGGCTTCCTTCCTCAAAAATCTTAACAAAGAGAAAGAATCTAATCTAATTTTAAACCTATCCATACTAGAGAAGAAACAGAGAATGGGTTCAGACCCGAGTATAGACAATTTGATCAATAAGACTCAAAGAGAGTTGCTAGAACTACATACACAAAACTATTCCCTGCAAGAACAAAAACTTATCACTACCTACTCTGAATGGGCACAAACCCCCTCTAGAACTCTTGCGAGAATAATTAAAAATAATCAGTGTGCCCCCAGAATTTCTATCCTACATTACCAAAATAAAATTTATAAATCAGACACTGAAATAATCCAGTTGTTCCATTCTCTTTACTCAGATGTGTATGGTAGGAAAGAAACTAAGACCTCTGAATCTCACATGGAGACTTTTTTGAATTCTATTAACTTCCCCTCCCTGAATAATTACCAAAGATCTTTGCTATCCGTGCCGCTGGAGCTTCAAGAGATTCAAAATGTTATTAATAACCTCAAACTAGGCAAACCCCCTGGCCTTGATGGCTTCACCACCACCTTCTTTAGAGTCTTTCATCTAAGAACCTCCTCTATTCTTTTAAAGGTGTAAAATTTCATCATAAACAATGGGATTACTGACTTACATTGGAACAATTCGAAAACAATCTTGATTTTAAAAAAACAAGCAAGACAGAGCCGATCCCCACTACTACAGACCCAGCTCTTTAATAAAAGTTGATATAAAAATCTTCTCTGCTATCTTAGCCAACAGACTCAAAAAAATCATGCCCTTCTTGATATCCCCTGGCCAAGCAGATTTTATGAGTCACAGGTACACTTGGGACAACACCTTAACTCTTGATTCTCTAATGCAGTTTACAAAAAAAGATAAAAATCTGATCTATGCTTTAACATTAGATGCTTCCAAAGCATTTGACAGAGTAAATTGGGACATTTTGTTCTCAACCCTATCCCATTTTAGTATATCTAAAGTTTTTTCTGATATGATTAGACTACTATATACAAACTCCTATACCTACTTACATGTAAACAAAACAATCTCCAGCCCAATTAGAATCACGGACAGAACAAGACAAGTTTGTCCACTTTCCCCCTTTCTCTTTAATATTTTAATTGAACCATTTTTCCTAATTATTACCCAAAACACCTATCACTCAATTCCCAAAGTCTTAAACACTAATATAATGTTCTCTGCTTTTGCAGACGACCTTAATCTGTATTCCCAATATCCCAACACTGACCTGTGTAAAATCATAAACACTATCAATAAGTTCTCTATAGCTTCAGATTATCAGATCAACCATAGGAAATTGCACATCTTCCCAATCAATCCGATTGGTCATAAATGTAATTACTTCCAGACTCTCCCTTTCAAACAACCTACCACCTTAAATACCTTGGAATACACTTCGAGCATAATCAAGCTTCCATGCTTCAAAACAATTTACTTAAAACATGGTCTAAAATACATCAAGACCTCCACAGATGGAAACTCATGAATCTGTCCTTTATATCCAAGGTTGCTATAGTGAAAATGAATGTCTTGTCCAGGCTCCTTTACCAGTTTAACACATCAAATCTGACTGTTTCTAATAACCTATTTTCCAAAATGAATAAAGAATTAGCCAAATTCATTTGGTATCCAAAAGCGGTTAGGATATCTTACTCCAAGCTAGCTTACCCTAACACAAAAGGTGGGCTAGGCCTCCCAAATTTTCAACTCTATTACATGATTATCTGTGCTAATAGAATCTTGACTATTTCAAATCTCAATTGCAAAGCTCTCACTATGTCCCCATCCTGGATGAAAATATGGTACTACCACATTGTTACTAACAAAATTAACCCAAAAGCTCTTCCATTTCTATCCTCGACTGCCATCAACAATTCCAAATTACTTAGCACCCTAAAACATAAGATCAGACTATTCCAAAAATTGATAAAGGACATTAATCTCGAAAATACTTTGCCTTTGCTCCAGCCTCTTCATCTTAATCCGAACATCATGATCAATAAAATGGTTAATCTCACTGACTTTCCTCTTATTAAAGATATCAAAGTATGGGATATTTTTAAACACAAGGCTAAAACTCTTTCTGAGTTATGCCTAATTCTTAAAACCAATAACAAATACAGTCATTCTCCGACAATTAAGAGAGTTATTCTCATCATAATTTTCTAATTTATCTGCCAACCCTCAGGAAATCAACAGGCTTTGTGAAATTATTTCTATTGTCTCGAGCCCAGAGAAAATGCTCTCTAGATCTTACAGTCTATTGAAATCTATACTACACAACTCAGACTGCCTTTTCTCTAGTTACTGGGATAACCATGGAACCCTCATTACGGAGGATCAAAAGCTTTCTGCTATAAAGGTTACTGCTGAACTCTCCCCTTTTAAAAAACTCATCTACACACAACTGATGATCAATAATAACTCTTATTACACGCCCTTAGTCCTTAACCGTTTTGATCCCAAAATCTCTCCATCTTGCACCTGTTGTTCCTTTCCAAGAGCTGACCTCCTTCATATTCTTTGGTTCTGCAAACACACCCACAAACTTTGGTGTTCTTTAAATGTACACCTCAAGAAAATGGGATATCATAAATCTACCCTCTCCTGGGAAAGAGCCATTCTCCATATCTCTATGACTAAGCTACCTAAGTTGAAACTCCATGTACTAATCACTCTTTGCTCCCTTATCAAATTATACATCACTAAAACCTGGATGGATCGCACTAAACTTCGCTGGAAGGGTTTTAAGGAGATGGCATTAAAATATATCTCTGCGCAAAAGTTTACCATAAATACATCCAGGAAAAAAGCCTACTTTGAAAAATTATGGAAATAATTACTTGATCAAATTCTTTGTGAGTAATCCATCTAGTAGCTTATCATCTTGATTACCGTAAAGGTCCCTCCCCCTAGTCACACTTGGAGATCCACTGATATCCCTTATAACTTAGCATTTTCTTTTTCAATGGTTTTTATTTGTCTGGTAGCACGTCTGCCTGTATATTTTGTATATAGTTAGTTTGCCTTTATGTATAGGTTGTTTATATGATTTTTCTTATATTGTTTCTTGTCCACTCCTACATATTTCACTCTGTTACTCAATCATAGTTTTCTGTTTGTTATGCATTGTTATTTGTGAAATAAAATAAAAAGTTTTTTGAAAAAAAAAAATTTTTTTCTGTTACTATCGCATCACTAGTCTTTCCTCTTGGTTTGTATCCAATGTATTCCACTGTCAAATTGTATGAATACATATTTTTTAATTACATCTATACTACTGTTTCATTTGATGTTATTTTACTCTCTGAGTTAGTTTGCCTTTATGTATAGGTTGTTTATACGATTTTTCTTATGTTGTTTCTTGTCCACTCCTGCATATTTCACTCTGTTACTCAATCATAGTTTTCTGTTTGTTATGCTTTGTTATTTGTGAAATAAAATAAAAAGTTTTTTGAAAAAAAAAATGTATTTTTTTCTGTTACTATCGCATCACTAGTCTTTTCTCCTGGTTTGTATCCAATGTATTCCACTGTCAAATTGTATGAATACATATTTTTTAATTACATCTATACTACTGTTTCATTTGATGTTATTTTACTCTCTGGGTTTTTTTTCTATCGCACTCCACTGAAAATGAATATTTGTTACCCAGTCAGACTCCCTTGGTAAACAAATGTCAATCAATCAGTAAATAAATAAATAAATAAATGTATAAAATGCGACATTATGAAGCTGAATAAAGTTTCTTAAATGTATTTTATAAGCTTTGATATGAAGTGGTAAATTGCCTAAACTCTGTCATGAAAACAGTTGCAAGTAGAGTGTAAATTGCATAGATGAAACTGTTAATGGTTTCTAGGATTTTTATACATCTAGGGAGGTGGTTCCAGTTAGCAAAACCCTTGTGTCTGAAATGGAAATGTCTGTTCATTATTTAATAAAGTAAATTCTCAACGATATTCCAAAAAAGCAAGAATTTTATGAGGAACACATCAAAAATGTGAAATATAATTGAAACATGATGAAACATTCTGGACAGGTGAGGAATGGTCACACATGTGGACCTTCTTGAACAGGAAGGCAAAAATGAAACTCAGCTGGGATGCATCACATGATAAGTCAGCTTTAAAAATCATCATCTGACAGATTATTTATCTATAATTAGTGCTGCTGTTGAGATTCACAATTATTTAATAGGAATGTTAGAAAGATGGCACTCTGTAGTATCCTTTCATGACTTCCCATTATCGCTTTCTGGTAACACATGGGTAATCCTGCAAGGCTCATAAAATGTGACTTATAAACAACTGCAGTCATTTACAGTGAAGATGAGATGACTTTGTACATATTCAGAAGGATCAGAGTATTGAATACAGAAACACAAAAAGAGTGTTTAATATATATAAGGAAATGGGAAGTTGTGCTACCCTTCTGTTGGTGAACATTGTATGAAGATGATTAGAGAAATTAGATTTAATATCAATTAATATATTGGAAATATATGGAAAATCCATGGTCTCTCAATTTAAAATTGCTATAGAAAGGTGTTGTATCATAAGCTTCACATGTCACACTAAATTCTTCCTTTTGGCATATGGGTAGCTAGGTGGGAATACCAAAGAGTAGCCAAGAGAGTAACCAGGAAGTGTTCTAGTGGCACACCTCAATTTTGCAATAGTTTATGCAGGACTGGAGAGTATTATTTTACAAGTACGCTAAATTATGTTTACTCTGAAAGAATATTAATTAATCAGATAACTGTGATTAGAAAATATCCATGGCAAGGCTAGCCACCTGTCAGTCAGAACCTTGGCTCTAGAAGATTGTCACTGTTGAGAAGACACCCTGACCCTAGGTGCAGAAATGGGAAATGGGGTGATGGATGGATGGATGGATGGATGGATGGATGGAAGGATGGATGGATGGATGGATGAATGGATGGATGGGATTAGAAAATATAACTATCTACAAATATCTTGTCCTGCTTTCTGCTTTTATTTCCACAGTGCTGCACAAACCCCAAAGGAAACATTTATGGGCCTTGCTGGCTCCTACAATACAATATATAACTAGGGCATGGAAATCAAGTCCTCTTACCTTTAAGAAACAGCTTACTGTCAGACAAAATGTATAGTGTAATGCAGTTTAAAGCTGATACCTCTAGCTTTGGCTGTACTTAGGGATTTAGTCAGCTCTTCTTTCAACCATAGAGTTCATAGGTTCATAGGTGTGTACTAGGCTAATGGCCCTGGAGCCTTTACAAGCCTAGCCCATAAAAGTGCCCTGGCATCATGCCGCCTGATGTTAGTTTTCAGTGCCTCTATTAAGTAGAGCAACTGGAGTGATCCCCGGGGTGAACTTTTTATTTCCCATTCATTCATCAAGATCTCTCTTGAAGAGGGCCAGTGAGGTGGTGTTTATATTAGTACAGCGAAGTATTACTACTTCAAATGTACTAATATTGAACCCTTTGCATCGAACGCTGAATATAGCGAAGCTGCAGAACATTGAATACTTTCCTAGGGAAAGTATTCAGTGGGCCATTTCTGCAGCTTCATTATTTCCTCGACTGTGGAGTGAAGGTTACGGACCGGGTTATGGTAAGTGTGCGAACGAAGGTGAATGTGCAATAGGGTTGGGAGGGTGGCCTAATGGTTAAGGTGTTTGCCTTACAAACAAAAGGTGCAGGGTTTGAGTCTCACAAGGGATAATTGGCTAGACTTAAAATGGCTTGCAAGGGCAGTTAGCTTAGTACTAATCTATGAACCTAGGAACCTTAGGATTAGGGAGTGGGTAAGGTGAGTGTGTGATAGGGACTTTAGGGTTAGGGAGCAGGTAAGGTGAGTGTGCAGTAGTTACAGACCTTAGGGTTAGGGGTGGGTTAAGGTAAGTGGATAGATAGTAGTGTATGTATGGTTTAGTTTAGGGTTTTGTGAAGTGTATGTGTGTGGATTATGTATTTTGGTGTGCTTGTGTTGTGTGTATGTTTGTTGGAAGAGCAAATTTTTTCCCTGGGAAAAAATTCGCTATTCTGAGTGTTTGATGTTGTGGTGTTTCGAGTGAAATGGTTCGATATTATAACATTCAATGTAGTAATACTTCAATGTTCTAATATAAACTCATGAGGTGCTCTGCTTTACATATACGGGAAGTCTATTCCAGAGCATGGGCAGTCTCTGGGTTATGAACCTGTCCCTCCAGCATGTTCTGTTGATTGCGGTAATAAGGTTGAGGTCTCTGGAGCATGTGGTGTGGAGGGATTGGGATTTCTTTAGATGTAGCATTCTAACAGAGCTGGGTCAGACATGGCTTTGTAAGTCAAGCAGAGGTCACCGCTTAGTAGATGATATGAGACAGAGAATAGCTGAAGATTTTTGAGTCTGTCTATGTAGGACATGTGTTTTAGGCCTAGGGTCCTTTCATGAGTTACTTTTGTGGCCTCTTCAGCTGTTGCAGGTGTCTAGTGAGGTACATGCCAAATGGGGCATTATACTCCATGACTGGTCTAATGAGGGAAGAGTAGAGAAAGATGATGACCTCTTTCTTCCTGGATGCAAAATCCTTGGTAATGAGATGTGCCACATGGAAGGACTTTCTGACCACAGTGGCAACGTGGTTATCGAAGGAGAGGAAGCTGTCAGCCTGTGTCTCCAGATCTCTTATAACGCCTTTAGTGTTTAGTGGGCTCCCATCAATGTGGTAATTAGTGGGA
This sequence comes from Protopterus annectens, assembly GCF_019279795.1. Lineage (NCBI taxonomy): Eukaryota > Metazoa > Chordata > Ceratodontiformes > Protopteridae > Protopterus > Protopterus annectens. The sequence continues at coordinate 660,373,210 of NC_056737.1, read as the reverse complement.
ACTGAGTTTTTCCCCAAAGTGGATGACAACGCATTTCTTGGCATTAAGCATAAGGCCATGATTTCGACACCAGTCATTGGTCTCAGTGAGGCCTTTCTGTAGGATGTCTGCATCATTTGGGGAGTTAATAATGACTCTCAGCTTGCAGTCATGTGTGAATTTGGTGAGCCAGAGTCCCTCTGTGTAGGCCTGGACCTCTGAGAAGTAGATGCAAAACAGGAGAGGACCCAGGACTGATCCCTCTGGGACTCCACTTGTGACTGGTCAGGGATCTGACATGGAGCATGCTATTTTCACACTGTGGGTTCTATCTATGAGCCAATTTGCAACCCACCTCGTTATATAGGGGTTGATGCCACGTTTAGTGAGTTTATCAATAATTCCTGAGTTAGGAATGGTATCAAAGGGCTTGGCCAGATCGAGGTAGGCTGTATGAACTGCCTTACCCTCATCCACAGCTCTGGTGATTGACTCAAAGAAGTCAACCAGGTTGAGCAGGCATGATCTACTTTTCACAAAACCAAATTGTGTGGGATCTAGAGTTTGGAGATTTCCTATATCCTTGTTAATTAGGTCCATGATGATGCACCTCATAGCCTTACATATCAGACTCATCAGGCTAATGGGGCGATAATTCCCAGGGTCTGTAGTTGCTCCCCACTTATGGAGAGGGATGACTGTAGCAGTGCGCCATTCAGTAGGGACAAAGCCTGAAGTGAAGCTGTGAATGAACAGGGCACACAGATATGATGTCAGTTCACTTTGTAATTCATGTAGAACACAGCCAGGGATACTGTTGGGTCCAATGGAAGCTGTATTCTTGGCCTTGGACAATGCAGCTTTAACCTGTGCTGCAGTAATGCTGGGTGCTTTGCATTCTTCCGGTATTGTGATTGGTCCTTTGGGGGGAGGGGTAAAGTTGGCACTAAATCTGTCAGGCAGTATGTTGGCAAAACTGTTGGCTCAGTATAGGAGGTACCATTGTGTAGTAACTCAGAGCAAACCTGCGCATCGCCATGGAGATTTTTGATATAACTATAAATGGTTTTGTGGTTGTTTTTAGTGTCTGTTGCCTTCATAGCTGGCTTTAGAGGTTTTGATGAGGGATCTCAACTTTTTGTTTAGGCTAATAAGGGAGTTTTTCCAGTCTTGGGAATTCACCTTTCTCTGCAACAGTTTCTGCCTTCTGTTGTAAAGTTTATTAAAGGCAGGGGACCACCAGATTGGCTTCCATTTTATGGAGGAGAGCATCGTGGTTCTGTTGGGTATGGCTAGTTCCATGCATTTATGTAAATGTTCGTACAGTGCATTGGTGTATGATTTGGCAGTCATGCATCTATTTTCCATTGGCATGTGTGCTGTGAAGTTAACCACCTCTGTTTTTAGGAACACAAAGTCAGCTTTGGAGAAGTTTTTCATGGTGGTTACCTTTGCGGGGGGGGGGGTGGATTTCCCTGGTGATTAATTTGTGGTTGGATCTAACCAAGGAGAAATCGATTGTTGGTGTAGAGCAATGGTTACCCATGTTAGTAATAACTAAGTCAAGGAAGTTGCTTCCTCTAGTGGAGATAAGAATGAGCTGGTCCAGGACATTGAAACTGATGAATTCCAAGAAGCCTTGGGCCAGTGCATTGGTGCATGAGTAGATTTCCCAGTTGATGGAGGGGTAGCTGAAGTTACCTAGTATGAGAGCATTGGGTTGGACCCTAATAAATTCCAGGGTTCTTAGGAATGTGAAGTGAGAGTCTTAGGACATGGTTGGGGACCTATAGCAGGCTATGACCTGAATCACCATCTTACCCATTGTTAGCTGTACCTGAAGTATCTCAGATGCATTATGCTGGGCTACTAGTCTGAAGGTGTGCACATCCTTTATGAATATGGAGGCACCACCACCTTTGGAGCTTCAGTCCAGGTTCTACAATTTCCAAAAACGTTTATATAAAAAACTTAAGGACAATTAAAGGATGTGAATGAACTTTGTATTGGGACCATATTGCAGAATCTGCAATGTTCACAAGGAAAACTACCCATTATTGGGCTACCTATTAAGGTGGTTTGCAAACTTTTATGTGCCATCTTACCCTTTTTATTATGGTTGAACCAGCCCCCATATTCTTTCCTGTTCTGTATCCAAACCTACATCTAGATGGCAAAAACTAAGATCATCTCTCATCCATATGTAAAATATCCCAATGTTTATGTATAATCTCCTGTAACTGCCTGGTATTGCCCCCAAATTTCATAATAAATCTAAATATGGGGTCAGATGTTTATTTTTTATCCTTATAAACAAGTGTTTGTTGTCTATTAACTTCATGAACCCTTTTCATGGCTATATCAACATCAAATTTCCTATAAACTCGATCATACAATCTACAGGCCATATCATCTGTTTGGACATTATAACTTTCCATAGTGGAACATATTTTTTTCAGTCTCAAAAATTGAGATTTGGGAATATTATTAATGACATGTAGGGGGTGGCAACTGGAGGCATATAGCAAATTGTTAAACTGGGGATATTTCCTATAAACATTGCTACTTAATGTACCATATTCTAATACTTTGACCTCTACATGCTAATGTATGTGCTAATTAGCATGTACTAATGAGGAACTTTGCTTGACATAGATGGGTAGCTTGTTCCAGAGTATGAGAAGTCTCTGAGGCAGGAATCTATCCTGCCAGCATGTTCTGTTTATTGTAGTGACAAGGTTTAGGTCACTAGAGCGTGTAGCTTGGAGGGATTGGGATTTCTTTAGGTGTAGCATGTCCAAAAGCTCTGAGTTTGACATAGCTTTATATAGGCAGAGATCACCTCAGAGTAGGAGATATGCTACAGAGTAAAGCTGGAGTTTTTTGAGATGGTCAGTGTAGGGCATCTGTTTGAGGCCAGTAATGCTCTTTGTGAGGTACTTCTGTGGCCTTTCCAGCTGCTGAAGGTGTCTTCTAAGGTATATTCCAAAAGGGGTGGTGTACTCTATAATGGGTCAAATGAGTGTCAAGTAGAGGGGAACAATGACCTCTTTTTTCCTGGATGAAAGCCCTTTTGTGATGAGAAACTCTCCTAGATAGGTATTAACACTTACATTTCTAGATGGGTAGCCAACTGGCTCACCAACAGAACACAATCTGTCAAAATTGGTGACTCCACCTTCACCAGTAATTCTGTCACCAGTGGAATACCACAGGGGTCTGTGGTAGGCCCTGTCATGAAATGAGATACAGCCAGACCAGATAGCTGGAATTTTGTAAATAACTATATGTCATTTGTGAATATCAACATGATTCATATGCTTGTATTACAAATGTATTAGAACTGTATGTCATATAAGATGGTTTGTACAGACATGTGCTGAAGAGGTATTTTACAATGTGTTGTTTAAAGATGTAACCAAAACATGCCCTACTGGATTAAAACAGAAATGTGCTTGCACTGTTGGAACTGTTTAAATGTATATAGTTTAACAATGGAAACTGGAACACAAAAGGTTAACCTCAGAAAAAAATGCTGAAAATAAATTACCTTATAACCACAGAGTAAAAGAATGTTATCTTTCAGTTTCAGTGCAGTAACAGACACAATGTCTAGAACTAGAAGTTTTCTGTATTTTCTTGGATGTGTTTTATTGTTTTATGACTTCCAGGATCTGCTTTAGATCTATTAAAGGCCTTTCCCCCAGATTAAATAAAATCCATGTAGGCATAGTGTGTAGCCTATATGGAAGGTACCGTGGCCGTGTACGCCATGCATATTAATGATGATGCTTAGCCAAGGGAGAGCAGTGGAACATGGCTGTGAACTGATATAGGGAGTGTGTTACTAACTGTGTGTGCAGATGAGTAACACACCCCCTGCACTGTCCAAGTGCATTATATCAATGTATTTTTTTCGACATTTGCAGGGTGTGGCAAGCAGGAATTGACACATGTCAGACATCAAAAATAGTAACCAGATGCATTTAATTATTAATTCAAAGGTCATGTTTAAGCATAGCTGAGTGGGTTTGTGTGCCACAGTACGGTGCGCAGCAGTGCTTAAACATAGCTGATAGGTTTATGTAAAAGTATAGCACCCTTCTACACATCCACATAGCCAAATGGTTAGAGTGACAGCCATAGGTGCAGGGTTTGAATACATGGAAGAAGTACAAAACATTAATTCCCCAAAACTAAATTATGCTAATTATATTTAAATCCTGATTTGCTACACCCAGCTAAGCTCTGCTAAGCCCTGGTAAGCACTACTTAAACAAGATAAGTTTTACCACTGATTGCCACCTCACAGCTCCGCTTAGCTGGTTTGTGCACTGCTGGCACTGCTTATCAATGCTTAGCAGTGCACAAACCAGCTAAGCGCACTGCTTAGCAATGCTTAGCATTGTGCTTAGCTGGTTTGCGCACTGCTAAGCATTGCTAAGCAGTGTCAGTTTAAGATCTGCAGAGCTGAGTTGATTTGCGCAGTGCCAAGTGATATGCTGCATTTTTAAAAATTGCCCAATGGCATGTAAGGGTGGAAGAACAGGGTATATTAAGCACAACAGGCAGGAATACAGCATAACCAGTTGGAGTTTGAACTGTGCAGGAACTATGGTAGGCATTGGAGAGGGTGTGCACTTCCGGGCACAGAGATGGGGCATTCAAGAGTCCATGGCCAGGGTTGGACTCCTGGTGAAAGTCCATGAAGACCGGCTGCTGCAGGGGAAGTTTCAGGGCACAGAGTGCAAGGTGAAGGCCTGGGATCAGCTTGCACATGATCTCACTAGTGTCACTGGTATCCCCTACACAGGTGAGCAGGTCCATCACCACTATGCTGATGTGAGGGGATCTTCTGGACACATGGGTCCAGGAAGCTTGGGCTTGGAATTCCCCTAAAGTTTGTAAGTACTGTTTTCATCATTTTATCAATATCTAATCTGAATGTTTGATAGACAGGTATGCATAATGGTGTGCTTCTCTCCCTACAGCTGCTGAGGAGAGAGCTTGCAACCTACAGGTGCATGCAGGGTGCTTGGTCAGGTTGTGGCATGATTGTGGTGAATACAGATTAATTTGCAATCTGTAGTCCAGTATGCAAGAAAGAGTAGTGCATTAACTGCCAATAGGTACATACTGTAAATATTTGTGTATTGCAATGAATGTGGACATAGGCCTGTACTGCAATAAGTGACTACTGCCAACTATAGTACAATAACTAGGGAAGGCTAAAGCATTAGAGGTTCATAGGTTCATAGGTAGGTACTAGGCTATCTGCCTGAAGGCATTAATAAGCCCAGCCGGAATGTGTTGGCTTTCGCTGCCCCCTTAGATTAGTTCCCTGTGCCTCTGTCCAGCAGTGACACTGAAGTGATCCCCGGGGTAAACTTTCTGTTTCCAATCCACTCGTCAAAGTTTCTTTTGAAGAGTGTAAGCGAGGAGCTCTGCCGAATGCAGATTGGAATCTTGTTCCAAAGCATGGGAAGTCTCTGTGACAGGAATCTATCCCTCCAGCACATCCTATTTATTGTTGTGGTCAGGTTTAGATCCCTAGAGCATGATTAACCCTGATAATGTAAATGAAATAAAGTTTCTACTGCAATAACTGTGGAATTACAGCTGTATTGCAACATCTGCATTATATAAACTGTTGGGCAATAAAGACTCAAAATGATACCATTACGTGCATGAAGGTATCCCTAATAAATCTCTGTTGTGCCATATGTGTTGAATTAGATCTGTTTTGCATGAAGTCGATTATGACAACTGCTCTGAAATAAAAACACAAAAGAATACCGCTACCTGCCTCAAGGTACAGCTAATAAAGAGAGTTAAGAAATAACTGTAGATTCACAGCTGTAGTACAAGAAATGCATTATGACACCTGTTCTGCAATAACATCTGAAGCAATACTAGTAGCAACCAAGGTATATTGTGTATATCAGGATAGTCTCATGTTAACCATTACATTTCAGCTATTTGCATTAATGCTCCAAGGTACGGTGCAGCAGGCAAGCATGACAGTGTAATCGCTGTAGACTGCAAATATGCTATAATCTGCAACTGTATATGGGTGAGCTAGCCAGCCCAATAATCTGATATTGTTTGCAGACTTCATAGATATTTCAACCCACTAACAGTGTATTGTGTACATCTGCATTCTATGTATTAATGTGTAGTTTACCTTGCATCTCTGTCATACATGAATTTCATGCATGTATGCTCAGCTGTCACTGCAGTCTACTATAAAACTGTACTACTATTACCAGGTCATATTTTATTTCTGGGTGAGCTCTAGGTAAATATCAGTCAGTCAGTAGTCAGGAGTGGCTCACTAGCTCAGTTTGTTAAATGCTCTGTCTCAAGTACATTTTGGCACACACAGACCAGGGTTTGAATCCAGTGCCATGTAGTAGTAAATATTACTGAATCAGTTTTGTATTGAAGACAGATGTTCTCTCCACAGGAAATACAAGTAAATGTGTGAAGTAGATCTTATTATGAGTAAATAGTGTGTGTGTGTGTGTGTGTGTGTGTGTGTGTGTGTGTGTGTGTGTGTGTGTGTGTGTGTTCAGATGTAACAGACTGTTAAGACATTGACCATGAATGTGATAAGACTTCATAAAATAAAGGCAAGAAGTACAATAGTAATAAAAGAAAATAAAAAAAAAATAAAATGCGTAATCTTGGTATGGCTATATTTGCAACAACTGAAATCAAACTGAGATCAGAGGAGACTAAATGAAAATGAACAACAATAAAGTTACTGTTTTATTCTTCACTCTTTTATCTCCTCGGTGTTACCACTTTCTTGGAATACATGCATCTTATACAAACCCACTTTTATACCATTAAAATCTTAATAACCATCAATTATACAATTAAGCATACTAAACATGTAAAGTAAACATTTCCAATTAAGCTCATTGTTCAGTCCCTTAGGGGCCATCATATTATATTTTAAAATGTAAATACATTCCTTATATAATAATTTTTGTTTCAAAACCTTTTCATCCCCCCACGGACAATTACTCTGTTCTTAAATAGTACCTTGTAAAAGACTATTATTTCCTTGGTGCTTAGTTTTAAAATGTAAGGAAATTATTTTATCTTCCCTTTGGCGTTTTACATCCCTTAAATGTTCCATAAATCTGGTATAAAAATATGTTTTGTTTCTCCTATGTAAAACTACCTGCAGGGGCAATACAAGACATATATTACCCCTTTGCTATTACATGTATATGTACCTCTAACTTCAGATTTAACATTGTTAATATATTCTACTTTATTAACAACGTGAGTACATACATTACAACTTCCACATCTTAAAGTGTCAAAGTTGTTCAATGGTCTTGGAGGGTTAGACACTGGCATAATGAAAGTTCCATGGACTAACATATTTTTCAAACTTTTCCCATTGGTAAAAGAAAAAGAGGGTGTTTACTGGCCAAATAGTTGACAAATGTTTATTCTTTAATAAATATTTCCAATAATGTTTGACTAAATGTATTATTTCTTCACTTTTGATGTTATATAGGTTCATAGGTTCATAGGTTCATACTAGGCTATCTGCCCTAGGGCATTTATAAGCCTAGCCAGAGTGTGTTTGGCTTTCGTCACCCATTTTAAATTAATTTTGCTATGCCTTTTTTTGAGGTTAGTATACTGTGCCTCTGTCTAACAGTGACACAGAAGTGATAGCCGGGGTAAACCTAAGATCTCCCATCCACTCATCAAGATTCCTCTTGAAGAGAGTCAATGTGGGACTCTGCCTAACCTGGACTGGGATTTTATTCCAGAGTGAAGGGAGCCTCTGGGTTATGAATCTGTCCCTCCAGCATGTCCTATTTATTTCAGTGCTGAGGTTCAAGTCTCTCGAACACGTAGCTTGATGGGATTTGGATTTTCTGAGGTGCAGCATGTCCATTAATTCCGGGTTGGACATGGCTTTATACGTCACGCACAGATCGCCTCTGAGCAGGCGGTATGCCACTGAGTAGAGCTGGAGTTTCTTTAACCAGGCAGCATATGGCATCTGTTTGAGCCCTTTGATCCTTTTGGTGAGGTACTTTTGGGGTCTTTCCAGTTGCTGCAGGTGTCTGGTAAGGTACATCCCAAAAGGGGCATTGTACTCAATTATGGGCCTGATGAGGGATGAGTAAAGAGGTACAATGACCTCCCCTGATCTAGATGTGAATCCCTTCATGATTAGGTGGGCTATATAAAATGTTTTTCTAACCACTTTGGCCACGTGGTTGTCAAATGAGAGATTGCTATCAACTTGGGTCCCCAGGTCCCTAATGACTTCTTCTGTACTTAATAGATTACCACCTATGTGGTAATTTGTGGGCACTTTGTTTTTGCCAAAGGGGATGACTATACACTTTTTGGCGTTTAGCTTGAGGCCATGGGTCTGGCACCAGTTGTCTGTTTCTATGAGGCCCTTTTGGAGGATGCTTGTGTCGGCTGGAGAGTTGATTATGGCACCCAGTTTGCAGTCATCTGCGAACTTGGTCAGCCACAGTCCTTCCGTGTTGGCCTGTACCGCCGAGAAATATATACCGAACAAGAGAGGTCCCAGGACTGAGCCTTGTGGGATGCCACTTGTAACTGGTTTGGAGCCTGACATGGCTCCAGCAATTCTAACCATGTGGGTTCTGTCCTTGAGCCAGTTTGCAACCCATCTAGTGACATAGGGGTTTATATTTAAGCTGGTGAGCTTATCTATAATGCCCGAGTGGGGTATTGTATCGAAGGCTTTTGCGAGTTTCAGGTAGGCTGTGTGGACCACCTTCCCCTCGTCAATGGCCTTGGTGACTGTTTCAAAGAAATTGACCAGGTTTAAGAGGCAGGATCTGCCCTTAACAAAGCCAAACTGGGTAGGATCCAGTGTCTGTAGGTCCCCAATATCTTTATTTATGAGGTCCATGATGATCCTTTCCATAGCTTTGCAGACCAAGCTTGTCAGGCTTATGGGGCGATAGTTTCCAGGATCCGTTGAGGCACCACCTTTGTGGACAGGGACCACTGTTGCTGTACGCCACTCTTTGGGTACATATCCTGTAGTAAGGCTAAGATTGAACAGTAGTTTTATGTTTGGGTTTAGCTCTTCTTGGAGTTCATGTAGAATGCAGCCCGGGACACCATCTGGTCCCATTGATGCTGTGTTTTTTGCTTTGGAGAGGGCGGCTCTTACCTGAGCATCTGAGATGTCAGGGGCAGCACTCTGTTGGGATAGATATTTGCCCTTTGGTGGGAGAGGGGAGAAGTTTGCACTGAACCTGTCAGCTAGGATGTTGGCAATGTCTGTCGGCGCTGTGTATATTTTGTCATTTTGGACTAATTCTGAGCATATCTGGGAATTCCCACCCAGGTTCCTAACATAACTAAAGAAAGCCTTGTGATTATCCTTAGTGTCCTGTGCAATTTTTCTCTCGAAGCTGGCCTTAGACGATTTTATGAGTGCCCGTAGTTTTTTGCTAATACTGATCAGAGATGCCTTCCCTTTTTGGGATTTTGCTCTATCATGTAGTAGCTTCCTCCTTCTATTGTATAGTTTGTTTGTGGCTAGGGTCCACCAGACAGGATGTCTGCCTTTGGAGGATTGGGTCTTGGTTTTATTTGGGATTGCATGATCCATGCATTCCTGAAGGTGTTCATAGAATGCGTTTATAAAGGATTCTGCGGTCTGAGCAGTATTTTCCACAGGCCCGGGGGCTTTGAAGGATTTTGCCTCGGTTTTAAGGCGTGTGAAATTTGCTTTAGAGAAGTTTTTCACTGTGGTTTTCTGGGCAGGGGGTGGGGTCGGGATGTGAATATCCAGTGAGATTAGTTTATGGTCTGATCTTACCAGTGAGGGATACACTTCTGGTCTGGAGCATAGTGTCCCCATGTTGGTGATGATCAGGTCCAGTATGTTTTCCCCTCTTGTGGGAGTGGTAACAAGTTGTTCCATAGCATTTGAGTTTATAAATTCTAGGAACCTTTGGGCTAGGGTGTTGAAGCTAGAGTAATGCTCCCAGTCTATGTTTGGGTAGTTGAAGTCGCCCAATATAATGGTGTTTGGAGAGACCTTCATATTTTCCAGTATTCTCAGGAAGGCCAAGTGGGGTTCCTGTGTTTGGGAGGGTGGTCTGTAGCAGGCTATAAACTGGAAGGCAGTTTTACCCACAGTTAGTTGCACATGGATAGTCTCTGATGCTTCGTGCTGTGCCACCAACCTGGAGGTGTGGGTATCTTTGACGAATATTGATACTCCCTCCTTTTGTGGTTCGTCCAAGTTTTGGGGCGAAAAGCATGGTATGAGGTATAACCTGGTAGTGCTGGGGTGCTCTCGGGAGCCTTGAACCAGGTTTCTGTTACTGCACAGATATCGATTTTCTCCATGCTAAGGAGAGATTCGAGTGCGTGCATCTTGAGGTTTAGACTTCTGGCGTTGAGTAGCATTACTCTTAGTTTCTTATCCCTTGTGATACCTATGGAGGTGGGTTTGTCTTTTGAGCCTTGCCTAAAAAAGGCACTATGGGGGTAGCAAGAGCCTTTGCCAATATCCGAAAGCCCAGGGGTGACAGGTGCGAGCCGTCCCTAGCGAAGCATCGTGGCTTGTCGAGCATGTCATCCCAGGCTGACAGGCATTGGATCCCCTTTGAATGACACCAACACTTAAGCCAATTGTTGAAATTGATCATCTTGTCTTCATATTGTGGCATCATTCTTGGTGAGGGTAAGATGCTACTCAAGGTCAGGGTCATACCGGCCTGGGCTACATGCTCAGAGAGCTCCTCTATGTCTCTTTTCATGTAGTCCAGGGAGGTACGCCTCAGGTCATTCACACCAGCATGGACAATGACTGAGTCATATTTGTACTTGCCTTGGAGTGACCTGAGTGCTTGTGTTATGTGGCAGATCCTAGCGCCTGACAGGCAGCTCACCGTGACCTTCTCCTTGTTCAGCCTGGTGAGCGGGATGTCATTGTGCCTGATGATAGAGTCACCTATTACAAGTGTATCAGGTGTTGTTTAGCCTTAAGGGCTGTGACTGTTCGGCACACTGGCTTTGTGAGCTATGTGTTGCACGTGTTTTGTTTTGGGGTAGCAGTTGCTTGGGTGTAGAAACAAAATATATAGGATCAATTTTATGTTCAATATCCTTTACATTGACACGTTGATCCATATAATCATTTTTCTTTTCATTAAAGAATCATTATTACCATTATGTAAAACTTTATCCACTGCTGATTGTACAACTACTGGATCATACCCTCTTCTTAAACACATGTTGGTTGTTGTTCTCATTTCTTGTTGTAAAACCTTTTTATCTGAACAAAATCTAGACAACCTCAACAGTTCACCATAAGGAAGAGCTTTTGTCACATGTGGTGCATGACAACTCGAGGCATTTAAATACTGCCCTCCATCCACAAACATCCTATGTATGGTACTAACCACTTCCCCATTTATTCTCCCCTCCAAGACCAGATACTACCTTCATGCCTTGTTGTAGTCCATCAAAAGATAATTCATAAGGATTTTCATGTAAATGAGATATAAAGTTATGAACTTCATTATAACCACCTTCACAAATAAAAATCAGATCATCAATGTATCTATAATAAAATTTTACATATTTTCTTACAAAATTCTGTCTATACAAAAATGTGTCCTCAAAAAATAACATGAAAATATTCACATACATGGGGGCAAATGGCACCCCCATGGCAGTACCTTGCTTCTGCCTGTACACCTGTTTATTAAAACAAAAAAATATATTTTTAAGACAAAACTCCACTAGTTCAGTTACAAAATTCAACAAAGGATTATCACCCCAAACATGTATGATCCATCAGAATGTCTAATAGAAGTGGATAAACTTTTTATATCGATTACTATCCAATATTTTTTGTCATCCCATTTTAGTGAAGAAATTTTTTTCAAAAAATCAAAACTATCTTAAATATATGCTGGAGCATTTTGTGCATAAGGTAGTAACAACTTATGCAGTATCAGGCCTAAATTATGCAAAAAAATATTTACAGGCTGAGATAATAGGTCTGCCAGGAGGGTTATGCATATTTTTATGTATTTTTGGCAAACAAAAAAGGTGGCCATTTCACATTGTTTATCAAATAGTTTTTCTTTTGCATCTTTCTCTGTAAAATACCGCAACCTGACACCTTTGTCTATAAGTCTATCATAACTTTTTAAGGCCTGTTCATATTTCTTTATATTACTTATTTCATATACTTCCTGATCATCCAGGTGGTCCATACACATCTTATAATATTGGACTGTATTCCTTACAACAATCTTGTTGCCCTTATAGGCAGGTTTTATTATTAAATCATTATTAGTTTGTAAATCTTTCAAAGAATGCCATTCTTTAAGCGTTAAATTATATTTAATATTATCCTTTCTTTTCATAATTTCCTTACATATGTTTTCTCCACCAAAGTAAACCATAGAACTAAAATGCATTATTTGTTCGATTCAAAAGGTGGAATAAATTTACTCTTAACAGGGATATTTGAAGTATCAATATTACAATAGGCATTCACATTGGTAACATCATTCATTTCTTCATAACAAGAGTGGAAGCTATCTTCCGAATCTTCTTGAGTTAACTCAGCAGAATTACCATATGTACTATCAGAGAAAAAATATTTAAGATGTAACTTACGGACAAATTTAAACATTTCCTGTTTCACTATATAAACTCTAGGTACAACAACTGGAATAAACTTAAGACCTAAATTCAAAACTGAATATTGTTCATGAGATAAATCACAATTGGACAAATTAACAACTAAATTATCTAACTCATTTACATCATCATTTAAATTTCTTACTGTTGTTATGACCATTAAATTGTCTGTTTCTAAAATCTTTTCTCTGGTAAGTGGCATTTGTGCTGTTTCTTTCTCTTTTCTGCCCTTGTCATCGCTGGTCTTGTTCATCGTCATTTTGAAAATGCTGACGAAAATTCTCAGGCTGTTGTGGAACAGGTAGATAGGGAAAATCTTCTTCTCCACTTCCATCGCCACTAGAATAACTTGCTCCCTCCGAAGAAGCAAACGACATTGAAGACCTCTTTTTAAAAGCTCCGTTACCCTGTTGATAATTTTTTCATCGATGATTGGACGGAGCAACAAATGCCCACCCACCTTTGTAGTCATTGATATCTTTCTGCAATTTTGTCTTTTTCTGTTCCACTAATTCCGCTTCCAAAGTGGCTAATTTGTTAATTTTTCCCAAAAAGTTATCAATATTCTGGGCACCTAAAAAAACAGAAATGTTATTAGACAGCATGGCCAATTCTTGTTTTAGTTTTTTATGTTTCGCCTGATCTCTTTCAATCAAGATGTGTAACCACTCTGTGACACATCAATGTGAAGCCACTAGCCATCTTTCCTTGAATTTTTTTATCCAGCAGACAGTGCATATCAAAAGGGGTACTCAGATTTTGTATAAAACATAAACCCCTTAGGTGTAATGATCAGTTCAATATACCTTTGCAGACTTAATATGTTAAGGTGTAACCTTGTTTCCTTCTCCAATAGTTTCTCAAACTTTTCACATAAGTCTCTTTTGACTGCTGGAAATAAATTCAAAGTTTGACCTATCGTCATAAATGGATTTGATGCTCGTTTAGATCTCTCAGTCACAAAAGCATCAAAAAGCTGTCCCATACCTTGGTTTAAGAACAATTTTCAGTAGTTATAGCAGAGAGACTCTGTGAACCACCCAAATATTGTTCCATAGTTTTCTGAGATCCTGAAAAGGACCCCATTCCACCAATTACTCCCAGTGAAGAAGTAGACTCCTCTCAAAGCAAGCAAGGAACATCCACATTTGGATCTGAAGCCATAGAAAATACAACACCCCCTAATAAACCAACTTGCAACAACTGAATCCAAACTGAGATCACAGGAGACTAAATGAAAATGAACAACAATAAAGTTACTGTTTTATTCTTCACTCTTCTAGCGCCTCGGTGTTACTACCTTCTTGGAATACATACATCTTAAAGAAACCCACTTTTATACCATTAAAATCTTAATAACCATCAATTATACAATTAAGCATACTAAACATTTAAAGTAAACATTTCCAATTAAGCTCATTGTTCAGTCCCTTAGGGGCCATCATATTATATTTTAAAATGTAAATACATTCCTTATATAATAATTTTTGTTTCAAAACATTTTCATCCCCCCACGGACAATTAATCTGTTCTAAAATAGTACCATGTAAAATACTATTATTTCCTTGGTGCTTAGTTTTAAAATGTAAGGAAATTATTTTATCTTCCCTTTGGTGTTTTACATCCCATAAATGTTCCATAAATGTGGTACGAAACATACGTTTAGTTTCTCCTATGTAAAACAACCCACAGGGGCAATACAAGACATATATTACCCCTTTGCTATTATTTGGTATGGCTATATGCCTGGAGTGTCTGTGAAAGTTTGTTGAAGTTCTATTCCCATGCCTGCCAAGGATGGCATGATAGTTGTACACTCCTTGTATTGTACTCGTACGTGTCTCTAAAGTGTCATGCTGTCACGGACTGTAATGAGTTCTGCATAATCCCTCTGTCCTAGATGCATCATTGACATGATTGTGTCAATAGCACAGTCATACTACATCAGTCCACAGTACACCTTGCTAATGATATAGGTCCAACTGATGTGTAAGTGTTCTCTGTAGATGTGTACCTGCAGGTGTTACTGGTTGTCCCATACCATCCCATGCAGATAGCTTGAGAGGCATGTATGTGCTACAGCAGCTATAGGGCACTGTTAAACATAAAGGAAGGACAGACCTGTAGATTATATAGTAGTACTGTTGTAAACTATATAGCCTATACCTGTATTAATGGACTGTATCTCTCTCTCTCCCTACCCCTTATTTTCATCTAAATTTATTATTGTTAGACATTGTATATGGTTCACTATTAACATATGTTGTTCTCTAAACTTTATTTTGGGGTATGTGTTTTATTATTGTTATGTATTACAATGGTTGCATATTAACATATCCTGTTGAATTACTGAAGTCGCTGGCCTTATGCTGTAACTATTGTTGGCATGCTGTTACTATACTGACTGTTATGTTATTTACTGTTGTGTTCCATATAATATGCATTGATATTTCCATCGGTTATTAACAATGTTCTGTCATGCTGTTATAACTAACAAAATGTTTTGGTCATAACTAACCTATACACATTGCTATACATCAATCACCACAGCACGTCAGGGGAGGCCAGTTCCTGCTGACCCATCTACCCTGCCTCAGCCCGCCATGGCACTGGGTCCTAGCCTATCTGGAACCCAAGCCGGTAATGCCCCTCCTGGTGTGGAGGAATGTGCATAGGAGTTATGAACAATGCCTGCAATAGACTGAGGGCAGACTCAACAACCTGATGGGGCCTGGTAGCCTTGTTGCCCAGCCCCCAGCACAGCCACCTTTGGGGCAGTGAAAGAGCAGTGTTGACTGCCCATGGGTGGGGATATCAGTCATGCTGCGGCTGTTGTGAGGCACGTGTGTCTGTGATGCCACAACACCCTCCCTGTCCAAGGTGTTTGCCCACCTCATGTGTCACACACTGCCCCTGTATGCTGTCTTATCTGTCTTGTCTGTCTGCAAATGCAACTTCTCCTACCCAACTTACCTCCCCACACGTACCTAAATTCCTTCCTCAACATTCCACTCTCTCCTTAAAAAAAAATGGGCACCTGTCCCACAAAAAAATATTGCCCCATATATATAGCTCTCTATTTTGCACATTTGTCCACTGGACACAACTAATTAGGTCCAATTGGCTTGACAACACATTTATGTTGTCCTCACCCATCTCTCTGGGGTTTGAGGGCCCAAATTCATGTGCAAAATCTGTAAAAACTGCACAGCTTTTGCTGTACAAGAAATGGAAAGCTATAGTCCTTCCCTCCACCCTTCCTGCATAACCCTACCTGCCTTACAGTATGTTTTTCCCCCTGCTTGCCCCTATTTCACTACAGTCCTATCATCTCTTTTTTTTATTTTTTATTATTAGTGTGGGTTTGTGCAAACTTGCTTAATTGTGCTTAAAAGTGCCTTAATGATCTTATGTGTTTCTCACAGTGTTAGGCACATCTGCAAAATAACCACCCCACCACAGCTCAAATGTGGGCCCCTGTCAACTATAGCATACTTCATTAGCCCACTAGGCCGCTCAGTTCTGAATTAAAACAACTGTTTCCAGCAAAATATACTGGTGCAAACACTACACCAGTACACAGCCAAATAAATAATAATGGATGTATGTGAGGCCTGGGATAGCATGTATTCTTGTCAACTGTACATATTGTTGCAGAATGTCCAGAGCTTTCTCCCCTATTTTTGGTCCAGTTTTCAGACAGTCATATTTTTTTGGCAAAGTAGTGGCAAGTCATTAAAAATTAAGGTTAGAAAATCATGACAGACATTTCAGTTTCACACTTCATACCCTTCAGAAAACACGTACTAATGCAAAACCTGTTAATCTATCAACATTCTAAGTTTGTAAGAGCAATTTATAAATTGTCCCTATTTTGGGGTATTTGTCCCACTTTTATTCATGGATTTGTCCAGATTTCTTGCTCTAAGAGGTTGAGAGGTATCATAGCATGTAACTGTTCCATTTTATCAGCAACATCTTTAAACACACCTGCTAAGGCAGCAATGGCAAAGTACATGTATAAAACTGGGACCCTGCTGCACAACAACTGCCTGTGAAAGCCATGCAGATAATGATGGATGCAGACAATGTGTGTCACAGACAGTACATATGCACATATATCTTTCAAATACACCTGCTACAGTACTGACTCAGTAGCTCAGTCTATTAGATGCCTTGTATGTAGTGTACTTTGCCACGCACAGTCGTGGGTGTGAATCCAGTGTGTTGCACATCAATTACATTCTTGTGAACACAGCAACTAATGACTGACTCATGCAGTTTTAACCCACACAGGATGCTGCTATTACATTAATTGCTACCCATGTTTGCAAGTCAAAGGCCTGTAGGTAGGGACACAGTGCACATATTTCTATAGCCAAACTATAAACCACCTACTAATCTGTGATTGGTACTGTTACATAACAGATGAACCTTATACACATGACTTGAATGGACTGTAAAGGGTACCCTTACCCTGGGTCTGCTGTGATGACACAGCTGACACTACTGGCTCAGATACACATGCAGCTTGCTGTAGTACAAAGAGTTTACACTCCTCCCTATGTGTCTTAGGTTGCAGCAGCAGCTGCAGTCTGGAACATACACAGATGTATGTTAATCTAGCTGCTATAGAACTACCATACCTCTCAACTTCTTAGAGCAAGAAAGCTT
This sequence comes from Protopterus annectens, assembly GCF_019279795.1. NCBI lineage: Eukaryota > Metazoa > Chordata > Ceratodontiformes > Protopteridae > Protopterus > Protopterus annectens. The sequence goes on along the minus strand of NC_056737.1, from coordinate 660,355,858 downwards.
GACAAAGCCATAAATAGAGAACATTTTTAAATATTGCTCTTACAAACTTAGAAAGTTGATAGAATAACAGGTTTTGCATTAGTATGAATTTTCTAAGGGATATGAAGTCTGAAACTCAAATATCTGTCATTATTTTTGAACTTTAATCTTTAATGATTTACCAATACTTTGCCAGAAAAACACACTTTTTTGTAAAATGGACCACAAATATGAGGCCAAAATCTAGACATTCTGTGAAAATCTGTACAGTTGAGAGGTATGCTCACAACCCACTAGAACAAGGGATCCAGACACAACCAGTGGTGGCTCGTGATATCGGACTGCAGGACTGCAGCCCCCCCCCCCCAGCTGTGTACCACAATGGTACAATCCAATAAGTTCAGCAACTTCCCATAGAAAGTGAATCCGGACTGCTGCCTTACCAGTCCAGATTCAGGAAGAAGGCTGCAGACTGCTGATGCCCCAGAAGTCTATGTGGTGCTAACTGCATAGACTGGAAGGGGATCGGACTGCAAGGTAAGCAGTCTTGGAATGGAACATTCAGACAGAAAACCGGAAGTGTGCATTCCGGCATGCAGAGATGAGAAGAGCCAGCTTTGGATTTCTTTTGCTGCTAAGAAAGCCGTTTGGAGTTTAGTGCAGCTTTGGATTTTATTTTGCTGCCGAGAAAGCTATTACTTTGCAGCTTGGATGTAGGTATTGTGTGTGTGCCGAGAAAGCCATTTGGAGTTTTATTTTGCTGATGGCAGGTATGGACTATAAGAAAGCTGTTACTGTTATGTTGCAGGTTTATTTTGCTGCCAAGAAAGCCGTTCAGACTGAGTTTTAATTTGTTGCTGGAAGGTAGGAACTGTAAGAAAGCATTCCTTTGCTGCTGCCAAGAATGTTATATTGCAGGTTTATTTTGCTGCCGAGAAAGCCATTCAGAGTTTTAATTTGCTGCTGGAAGTTAGGGACTGTAAGAAAGCCATTACTTTGTTGCTGAGAAAGTTATGTTGCAGGTTTATTTTGCTGCCGAGAAAGTTATGGTGCAGGTGCAGGTATATTTTGCTGCTGAGAAAATTATGGTGCAGGCTTATTTTGCTGCCGAGAAAGTTATGGTGCAGGTTTTATTTTGCTGCTGAGAAAGTTATGCTGCAGGTTTGTTTTGCTGCCGACTTGCTGAGAAAGCCTTTCAGAGTTATAATTTGGTGCTGGCAGGTACTGTAAGTGTGCTTCTGCAGGTTTGTTTTGCTGCCAACTTGCTGAGAAAGCCAATCAGAGATATAACTTGGTGCTGGTAGGTACTGTAAGAGGGCTTTGGGATGTTGTACTGAAAGCCATTCAGAGTTATGACTTGGAGCCTGTTTTGTTGTACTGAAAGCCCTTCAGAGTTATGCCTTGGAGCCTGTTGTGCTGCTGACTTGCTGAGAAAGCTGTTCAGAGTTATAATTTGGTGCTAAGAAGGCTTTGGGATGTTGTATTGTGAAAGCCAATGACTTGGAGCCTGTTTTGCTGCTGACTTCTTGAGAAAGCCATTCAGAGGTATAAGTTGGTGCTGGCAGGTACTGTTGCAGGATTGTTTTGCTGCTGACTTGCTGAGAAGGCCATTCAGAGTTATAATTTGGTGTTCAACTTGCTGAGAAAAGTTGTGTGTGTTACAATTTGGTGCTTGACTTGCTGAGAAAGGGTGTATGTGTTATAATTTGGTGCTCGACTTGCTGAGAAAAGGTGTGTGTGTGTGTGTGAAATGCTCCAGTCAAGGCATACTGGTGGCTATAGGGTGAACTCAGGATATAATACCTCAGGCTTGAACCCTGGGTTCAAGTAACAAGAGCCTGGATTCCCTACCCACCACCATCTGCTTAACTTCTGCAGATTTTTGTCTCATATTTTGTTCTGTTCTGTTCATCATAAAATCTGTGGTTTCTAGATTTGGAATTCCTTAGACAGTTGATGGTGCAGTGGTAGCATTGTTGCCTCCCAGCTAGAGGTTTTCTGGTTTGATTCTTGGCTGGGGTGCCTTCTGTGTGGAGTCTGCATGTCCTTTCTGTGTGGGTGGTAACAAGATCCTGAATTTCCTACCCACCACCATCTGTGAAACTTCTGCAGATTTTTGCCTCATATTTTGTTCTGTTCTGTTCATCAGGAAATCTGTGGTTTCCGAATTTGCCATACCTTAGATAGTTGATGGTGCAGTGGTAGCACTGTTGCCTCACAGCTAGTGGTTTTCTGGTTTGATTCTTGGCTGGGTTGCCTTCTGTGTGGAGTCTGCATGTCCTCCCTGTTTTTGTGGGTGGGTTTGCTCTGGTGTCCACCCATTTTACAAAGACGTGTCTACAGTATTTCTCCCTGCGCCTCTGCTGAAAATTGCCTTTTGTTCCAAGTCAGACTTTCCTGGTCAACAAATGTTAAATAAAATTGACAGACATTTGAATTTCAGACTTCATATTCTTCAGAAAGTACATAGTAACACAAAACCTTTTATTCTAGCAATTTTCTAAGTTTATAAGATGAATATTTGAAATGTGTCCCTATTTTTGGGACGACATTCCCCCATTATTGGCTTCGTCCATGTGTTTTGTGCTAAGAGGTTGACAGTTATGGTGAGAACTGAGTTCACTAAAGGGTAGCCATTTAAGTTTCAGTCTTCCTCTCTTTCATAAAACAGCTGATCTGACATAGTGGTATGTTGCTCTGACTGTTTCGCACAGGGTCCTGGCTTCAAGGCTTGGTAGTGAAATGTATAGTAGTAACACAGCATTTTTTTATTAGCAACTTTCCAAGATTATACAAGCAATGTTTAAAATGCGTCCCTGGTTTTTGGGCTTTTGTCCCTCCCCAATAAATTTTTGCTTTTTCCAGATTTCTTGTGCTGCGAAGTTGAGAGATACAGTTGAGTGTCAAGTAGATTTTACAAGGGGCTGAGAGCTACAGGGGAACAGTTGAGTGTCAAGTAGAATTTACAAGGAGCTGAGAGCTGCAGGGGAACAGAAGTTTAGTGCTGCCTATGGTTAGTCTGATTGTATTGTTAATAGCACAACAGGTTGTGTACTTGCTCTTGCTGCAGAATGCTGTGGATTCTACTCCCACAGGGGGTGGGTGCTGCCGTACTGAGAATGTCCTCTTTGGCGAAAATACAGGCACTTTATTTGTAGATGAAACTAGGAAATATAAAGTTGTTTGCTAGCAGCGACCTCTTCATTAGTTACAAATCTCTTTAATATGGAATTTTATAGATGACTTTTACTTCTGCAGAGATTGTGCATATTTACTGATACTGGTGGATTGTAGAAGTTTGAGTAGACTTTTATGATGTAAATGTTCTCAGTTGGGCAGTTTTGTCATTATTGGTGCATGCATTTTGTTTCATTGTTTACTGGAAAAAATGTTCAAAACAATAAATTTAAAACACCCTCTAACAACTGTACTGTATTATACAAGGAATATAATTTAATACAATCAGGAAGGTGTATCACACAACACATGTATGTCTTGTGTGCAAGGGGGGCTATCATTTAAAAAGAGACCAAAGTTAATCTTTATACTAGCCAAATGTATTTTCTTTGAATGTGGATTTCAATGCTGTTTCACTGAATGTGAGTTTCAAGGGCAGATAACTTTTAATGCTAAATTTGTTTTCATTGTGAGACTGCATTGCATTGTTTAGCAGATGTCTTAGTTTTTGTGCTGTAAAATGCAAAATAAAAATTTCAAATGAAATCCAAATCATCGTAGAAGTAAAGCAGTATGCATATTACAGTGTTTATGGTAAATGGGGCAAAATAGCCAAGTAATGGGACATTGGAATGGCTGCAGGGGGGAGGCTCCATTCGACCATGATTTTGTGAGGGGGAAGGGAGGCAAACTCAGACAGCCCCGGCTGAACTATACCTCTCAACTGTCCAGAGTTTTGCAGAATGAATAGATTTTTGCTTCTTATTTTTGGTTTGTTCCTCATAATTTGTGGTTTTCTGGCAAATCATTTAGGAATTAAGTCACTAAATAATGACAGATATTGAGTTTCAGACTTCATAACCTTCAGAAAAATGCATGCTAAAGCAAGACCTGTTATTCTATCAACTAAGTTTATACAAAAGCAATATTTAGTACTGCTTGTATGTTTCCCCAGTACATTTGGCCTTGGACAGATTTCCTGTGTTAACAGGTTGAGAGGTACATGCAAATAAATTGCTTTATAGAATTAGGCATATCCAAACCTCTCAACTGTCCCCAATTTTGGCTTAAAATGTTTCTGTCCCTCTAATAATCCCTCCACAAAATGGCAATTTTGGAAGAAAACATGGAAGATTTACAATTAATAAATAACTATAATAATCAGAGTTATAGATTACTTTTATTTCAGAAATGCATATAGATTCATTTATTTTGTCAGTTGCTCCAGTTAACAGTACTAATATTTAAAAAAGTGTCCCTTCTTTGACAGGTTCCCAGCTGTATTGTGTGGCTACTTTATATTTTTGCATCATATTTTTGGTCTATTTTTCATAAAATTGTGGTTTTGCAAATTAGAGGCAAATCAATAAAGATTGACGTTAGAAAATAATGACAGACATTTGAGTTTCAGATTTCATAACCTTCATACTAATGCAAGACCTTCTATTCTATTAGAAAGTTTATAAGAGTGATATTTAAATATTGTCCTTATTTTTGGGCCTTTGTCCCACTTCTATGTATGGCTTTGTCCAGATTTCTTGCTCTGAGGTTGAGAGGTATGACAAATGTGTCAGAGCCATCACAGTCAGCCAGAGACATTTCAAATTGTGACATACGTGTTGCACCCCACTCCCCCATGTAGTGACTCTGGATGTGTCCAAGCAAGGCAAGGAGCAGTTATGCAGTGTAAGTGTGCAGAGTATCCCGCCATCCAAGGTAGACAAGTACTACAGTGGCTTTTTATCTGTCCTTGTTTGATTTTGCAGAATGTTCAGGCTTTCTGTCATATTTTTATACTGTTGATTTATGCTTCCTATTATTCAGAAAGTGCCCGGTGATCTGTGTTTAAGTAGCAATGCTTTAATGACCATCAGGCAAAGATTGTAAGATGCAAGTAAGCTTTAATATGCATACTGTTAAAGAATTGCCAACACTGAAAGCCTTTTTGTTGTTGCCATGCAGAGAATACTTACATAACTAGATAACGTATAAGCCTTGGGTATTGAAAGGTATATGACAGTATTTGTAATAAAGGACAGGATTACAGTATTTAAAGAAACTCATTACCTTTGTTGAAGACTTGCAGTCATCTTTGCAGGCTTTACCCGTAAACTAAACAGAATGCCAACCTATCATGTGGGGTCCATAACCTGTGCAGTAATCCTTTAAGCAATTTATCTTGAGCTTGTTTCTTGTTTGCTGTTCATTTTTTACTTTGATCATGTTTTCCCCATGAAACAAGTAGATAGTTGTCAGGCAGCAGGTCTTTTTTGGATAAGAAACATTTTTACAAGTGGGGGTATCACAGAGATTGCTACTTTCTGCATGTTGCTTGGTACTTTTATAAAGCTGAATATAAATTATAATTAGAACTGTAGTGCAAGGAGAAGTGGTTTGAGTTGAGTGCTGCTTGTTTTTCTTATACTTGACTTTGACTGGCATTCCAGTAATGTATTTAAAAAGTAATTTATTTTTTTATGCCTTGCAACCTTTTTGTTTCCATCTAGATATTAAGTAAGCTGTCATGCAGCCAATGCAATGAAATATTTTTTTTTATTCTACACTTTGTTTTGTCTTGATTGGACTCTCATAATGAAGGTTTGGCACCCAGGGCAGCGTATTTAATTAAAGTTCCAGTTTTTGTGGTTTTGAGTATAGCTCCTCCCCTTTCTGGTTGGCCACACCCCTTCCCATTGGCCTCACCCATTCAGCTGTCTCCTGCAGCCCCCCTTTAATTTGAAGTCACCAGCCACCACTGGACACAACCATACATATAGAATGGGGGGGGGGCAAAGGTCCAGTGACAGGGACATGTGTCACAGTTTGCCCCTACAAAGACAGTGAGCTGATAGAATAACAGCTACTGCATCAGCATACCTAATCTGATGGGTGTGACATCTGACATTCACATGTCTCCTTCTCCTTACTAACCTCAACCCACAATGTTTACCACTGAACTGCCAGATAATCACAATGTCATGGGACAATGGCCAAACATATCATGTAAAACTGTGGACAAACCTCAGAAATCACAACAGTGGACAGTATTTGTACCTACCATCTGTGAGGCTGTAGTCTCCACACCTCATTAATATCAATCTCAAACAGTAAGAAAGTGGCCAAGGCCTACAGGAACACCTTAAATATTACACTGTGATGCCAAGTCATTGGCTAATAAAAGTGCAACCCAGCTGTATTGGATGCAATTAGCAAGTCTGAGTCACAGATTGATGCACAGACAATTACCTGCTAATGAGCATTACCTCAAAAAGGCAAGCAACTGACTATGGGGAGCAGGTCTGTATGTTGTTTTGCTTACACAGACAATGGGTTTGCAAGCAGGCTATTTGCAGAGAAATGCTTCTAACAAGGAGTACTTCACTCTACCAGGTATGAAATAGATGCCCCCATATAATGGAATGCAGATGGTAGGATGAAGGTATGGGGAGCAGGGGTTACAACAGTAAGCCTGTCAGGCATCTATGGTACTGACATGTTGGTGATACTCTGCTGTCCAACAGTTACAGGCATGCCTCTCAACTATCACTGCTTTGAGTCAAATCCCAACTCCATCCCTGTAAGTCCCTCCTACAATGGTCGGCTGATGTAGGAAAGCTAGTGGAATCTGTCTTAGACATAGTCACACTAAATAAGAGTGTAAACTCCTGTAACATCAAACAATGTACTGTCATTTACAACCTCTCAGTCTGTCAATGATGTACATAAATAATGATGGCATTCTTCAGCTGTCCCAGACTGTTCCTGTTATACCCTGGCTAGGTCACTGTTTTGTTGACATTTGTCCCTCATTGGTTGAGAGCTATGGCTAACATACCTGTCAATCCTGTACAGCAGGGATTTGGTCATAGCCATACATAAGCGGGGGACATAGGCCCAACCTCAGTGACAGGGGATACATATTGACCATATAAAGTAAAACTATGACTACACAAACAGATATTACTGTAGCATATGTGTTTCCTGAGGGGATGTGGATTGTGAAAGCCAAATTCCCTATTGTCCATCAACAACCATCAATGAATGGCCAACCATTTGTCAGATATCCACATGTCTGTGCCAAAAGAAACACATTCATGAGGTGCACATTCACAGTCCACAAACATCTGTGTGCTGGGGAGGTGAGATGCCTACAGGGAACATATACTACAGTAGGTTTGCATTGCTGTCTGTCATTGTGGCACACTGCTGTTGCTGGACTCTCCCCATATAGTTGTTGTAATATCATACAGCTATTTGTGCAACAGTGGATGTATAACATATTAGTGGGAGCTTGCCCTTAGGGGAAACACCACAGCACACTGCAGTGATGGGTGTAGAGACATAGAGCAGAATCTGTCACTTCACACAGGGACATACACAGTATTGCTGCAATCTTTGTGAAAGATACACATGTAGTGTGTTGATAGACTGTGGGATATGATGTGTGAGGGGGTGATGGATAGTGCAGGCCATTTTGGTTATGCAGGGTGTGTACATAGTGGATGTTCATTTATCTGGTCCTGTAATGTGCCCCCCCCTCTTGCTGTCTTTCAGGAACAATGTATCACAGGAGGCATCCCCCATTCACAGCTGCTGAGAATGCTGTTATCCTGGATGGCCTCATACTGCATAATCACATTCTGCTTTCAATGGGTCACCAACATCCTTACCATCGTGCTTTATTGTGGGGTGACCTTGTCAGGGCAGTTAACTAAAGTGGACATCAGGACAAGACATACGAGAAGACCCAACACAGGTCCACAGATATGCTCAATGCTGCACGTCAAAGGGCAGCTGCTGTGGCCAGGAATCTTGCTGCTGCCAGTGGAGGGCCTGCAACAGAACAACCACTCACAATCACAGAGGAATTCCTGGCAAACCTAGCATCAACCACTAGCTGCCAGGCATCCATCACCCTATACATCTTGGAGGTGGGTGCCCAGGTAAGCTTACTTTGCCCATCAGTGTAATATTGTATCAGTCATTATGGCAGACTCTGCATACCAGTACATGGGTGTCAAGTCTATCTACATTGTGGGAGGGTTGTTATAATGCACAGTTGTGCACACATACTCAGAATTTCAGCAATGTAGGCAGTATCACATTAGCTACTGTACATGTGGATATATGCACATATTGCCCTCTAGCAGTGCTACATTTGGTATTGCTGACAATCCCTTTCCCTCACATTTCCTTAGGTCCATCAGGTGTGGCCAGAATCCAAGGTCCTGTACCTGGTAAGTGTGATACCATTGTTTTACAGATCATATATACCCTAAGAATGTTAAGGGCTCCCATTTTGACCTAGGCACAACTGTTATGCTTAGTCAGAGTACACTAGGTTGTGTGTTCAGTTTTGGATCAGTTAACTGGAGTGCATTGAATAGGTAATAACAGTTGTGTATTTGCAGGAACATTAACTCATTTGCTCTTAATGTTGTGGAGGACTGTGCAGCCTGATAAACAAGAGGCAATCACTCACAGTTGCTTGTTCATACACAATATGGAAATGGTAAATACCTGAGGCAGTGATACTTTAAGTAGTATGATCATGAAAGGTCTACTTTGTTTTAGGGGTAGGTCTATCAGATACACTGACATATTGCTTATCTGATAGGTGTATCATGCTAGCAACATTAATGGAATGCAGCTGCAGTGCATGTTATATAGGGCCTGTCTTGTACAGTATGTGTATATTGTTGTGTGTTTGTGTGCTGTGCATGGGATCAGAA